>NC_057797.1:178819847-179119847 GCF_018294505.1 Triticum aestivum | reverse complement strand
GGGCTGGATGAACAGTAGACGGTGGAGGAGTGGTTGAACAGTAGCCGGTGGAGTAGCGCGCGGTGGAGGCTGGATGAACAGGAGCCCGTGGAGGCTGGATGAACAGGAGCCCGTGGAGGCTGGAGGAGGTCGACGGTGGAGATGAACAGTATCCCGTGGAGTCCTGTTTTGCGGTAAGCCACACCCCTCCCGATCAACAGGATCCCCGTTTCGACCATAGCCCTCCAACACAAGTCCGTTTCGTCCGTTTTGCGGTATGCCACACCCCTCCCGATCAACAGGACCCCCGTTTCGACCGTAGGAGGTCTGTTTCCTCCGTTTTGCGGTACGCCATACCCCTCCCGATGAATAGGATCCTGTTTCGAATGTGGCCGGTCGAACACAAGGCCGTTTCCTCCGTTCTGTGGTACACCAGGCCTCGTTTCCATCGCCTGTTCCATCCAAGCCCTCCTGATGAACACGACACATTCTGTTGCCTCCCCATGAACACGACGCATTCCGTTGCCTCCCCATGAACACGACGCATTCCGTTTGCCTCCCCATGAACATGATGACGACGCTGTTTCTCCGTTCTGACCCAGCCATGTACACGAGCCCTGGCCGTACGTATGCGTGAGTAGGCGTTCGAGACCCTGCCCGTATGTACACATACGTGGCCGTATTTTCTTTCTTGCACCCTGGCTGTTGTACGTACGTGTACATGCTACGTGCGCGCCTCTACTACGACACGTGCGCGCCTCTACATCGACCAGTATATATGTACGTACACGTTCGCGACCTGAATGACAACGCTACGTATGCTTCGACCAGGTGGGTCTCGACTGTTAGGCACTTCCTTGCCTACGAAGATGTAGCTGTTCGGTCCCAGCAGTCAGGGGGCGAATCATTTTTTTTTGCCCGGACAACACTTCCTTGCGTTCGAAGATGTAGCTGGTGGGTCCCAGTAGTCAGGGGGAAACGTTTTTTTCACGAAATACAGTGGCCCGTCCGGTGGGTCCCAGCTGTCAGATGAAGGAATCATTATTTTCCGCGTAATAAGGAGGCACTTCCTTGCTGTGGCCGTGGACCCAGCTATCAGCCTCTCCACGTACAGTCCATGTCCGATGGAAGTCATTCCTTGACCACGCTGACCACGCCGCGCTGAGAGCACCAGGGCGGTGGACGACGGCGAGGCCTAGGAAGAGGACGACACGGAGGCAGGAAAGACTCGACAGTTGTTTCCCACGCGGAGGGGAGTACGACTGTACAAGGGTTTACTGGTTCGTCTACCGTCGCCGGAGAATAACAGCAGGTGTGGGTGAGTAGAGGGATGGCTAGGCCAGCGATGGGAGTACGGTCGGGCGGTGAGGCCTGTGTGGCAGCATAGTCAGCCGCGAGGAGGAGGGAGCAGGCAGTCCCGCCGGCGCTTGTTTGAGCGGCTGGAGCAGGAAGAGCAGAGATTGAAGAAGCACGACGGCCGTTGGATGGACATCCAACAGTCAGTGCTTGTGCGTCAACCATTTTTTAGGAAAGCCTCAAATCTTTGGAAAACAGCATACATCCCATTTGCCATTATTTCTAATAATTTACAGCCCATTTGCTAATTCTTAAGGTTTTTTTGGAGCCCATATTCTTTTTGTTAGCATTACAGCCCATATTGTGGCAACGATTAAAAAATTATACGAAATTTTGCATATTTCGGTGCGGTCCGAACTGTTTTTAATCCTGAAATTTCGACTCACATTCAAACTGATTTTAAAAATAAATGTATATCAATATAAAATCCAACAAATTCTCCACGCATAAAAATTAATGTAATTTAAAATCTTGAAATGAAAAAAAAGATATTTGAAACTAATTGCCGGTTTGATGTGTTTTAAAAATGTACAACCCATTTCTCATTACTGATGGGCCATTTTCTCGGCCAGCCGAATGAAAGCTCTCCTCGTCTTGAAAGATTTGCAGCCCAACAGGCCTGACAAAGCGACTTACTTGGCAAATCACAAAAAAACTGGGCTGTGGCCGTGGACCCAGCTGTCAGCCTCTCCACGTACAGTACTCTTCCGATGGAAGTCGTTCCTTGACCACGTTGACCACGCCGCGCGGAGAGCACCACGGCGGTGGACGACGGCGAGGCCTAGGAAGGGGACGACGCGGCAGTGGAAGCCCGCGCGGAGAGGACTACGAGGGTTCACTGGTTCGGCTGCGGTGTGAGGCTGCCGTCGCCGCAGGGCCTGGCCAGCGGTGGGAATAGTAGGGGGCGGTGAGGCCTCTGCGGCAGCACAACCGGCCACGGGAGGCAGGAGCATGCGGCACGACCGGCGCTGCTTTGGGCGGCTGGAGCAAGAAGACCAGAGGTTGAAGAAGCACTACGGTCGTTGGATGGACATCGTACGGTCACTGGAGCTAGAATCGTTCATATTGACTAAGTTGACAAAGCCCTTCGTCCCCGTCAACTTAGTAGGCCCACAAGTCAGCCTCCCAGCAAGGTGGGTCCCAGCTAGCCGGGGGAGTATTCATTTTTTGTGCGTAATAAGGAGGCACTTCCGGTGGGTCCGAGCTGACAGCGGGGGGAACGTTTTTTTCGCGAAATACGGTGGCCCGTCCGGTGGGTCCCAGCAGTCAGGGGGAAACGATTTTTTTGGCAAAATACTGGTGGCCCGTCCGGTGGGTCCCCGCTGTCAGGTGGAGGAATAATTATTTTCCGCGTAATAAGGAGGCACTTCCTTGCGGCTGCCGTGGACCCAGCTGTCAGCCTCTCCATGTACAGTACTCTTCCGATGGAAGTCGGTCGTTGACCACGTTGACCATGCCGCGCCGAGAGCACCAGGGCGGTGGACGATGGCGAGGACTAGGAAGGGGACGACTCGGAGCCGGGGAAGACGCAGCAGTGGATGCCCACGCGAAGAGGAGTACGAGGGTTCACTGGTTCGGCTGCGGTGTGAGGCTGCTGTCGCCGCAGAATAACAGGGGGTGTGGGTGAGTAGAGGGATGGCCTGGCCAGCGGTGGGAGTAGTAGGGGGCGGTGAGGCCTCCGCGGCATCACAGCCGGCCACGGGAGGCAGGAGCACGCGGCACGACCGGCGCTGGTTTGGGCGGCTGGAGCAAGAAGACCAGAGGTTGAAGAAGCACTACGGCCGTTGGATGAACATCGTATGGTAACAGGAGCTAGAATCGTTCATATTGACTAAGTTGACAAAGCCCTCCGTCCCCGTCAACTTGGTAGGCCCACAAGTCAGCCTCCCACTATGCTGGGTTCCAGCTGGCAGGGGGAATATTCATTTTTTGTGCATAATAAGGAGGCACTTCCTTGCGTGCGAAGATAGCTGGTGGGTCCGACATGTCAGCGGGGGTCACTTTATTTCGCGAAATACAGAGGCCCTTCCGGTGGGTCCCAGATGTCAGGTGGAGGAATCATTATTTTGCGCGTAATAAGGAGGCATTTCCTTGTGTGCGGCCGTGGACCCAGCTGTCAGCCTCTCCACGCACAGTCTACTTCCGATGGTGTCGTTCGTTGACCACGTTGACCACGCCGCGCCGAGCGCATCCAAGGTGGTGGACGACGGCGAGGCCCCGGACAGCAACGAGCCGGAGATGGGAAGACGCGGGAGTAGAGTCGCAGACAGAGAGGTGTACGAGGGTTAACTGGTTCTAGTGCGGTGTGGTTCGGCAGTCGGTGGAGAAGAACAGGAGATGTGAAGGGGTGGGGGATGGCCTGGCCAACGGTGGAGTAGCGCTTCATAGCGAAGCGTGCTAAGCAGAGCTGCTAGCAGCAGGAGGCGGGAGGTGGTCCCGGCGGCGCTGGAGGAAGAAGACGAGAGATTGAAGATGGATGCCGGTCGTTGGATGTAAATCCAACGGCTAACATGTCAGAATCATTTGTTGACTAAATTGACAACGACTTGCATTGGCTTCGACCTATTGGCCCACATTTCAGCCTCCAAAAATGTGGCACGTATTCAACCCATTTTTTCAGAATTTACAGTCTTTTTTTGCGCGGTAGAATTTACAGTCAATTTGATCTTTTTTTTGAATTACAGCCATTAGCTGGGCTGGGTGAACAAATAATGTAGCGTCCATGCGGCCCGTTTATTTTATTTCCTAAAAAATTACAGGCCATTTGCACTTTCTCGAAATACACGATTTTGCTGGGCTGATTCTAATTATAATGTTGGGTTGGGCCAGCAATGTTATCAAAAAATAAAAAGGGGCTGAGCATTTTGTTATAAATATATTTAAATAATAAGTGATATTATTACATTTGTCCTTAAATCTTACCAAGCTTTTGTACACAATCACTAGGATTTTCGTGCCAAAACAATCCAGGATTTTATTTGTTAAGAAATTATTTTTATAAGTTAATAAGATGTGGGATATTGTTTTCTTACATATGTAAGTATCTGTTAAATATATGATGACAATAAAAATAATATATAATAACATATAAAATATTTTTTTAGAAAAACAGGGAGCATCTCCCCGGTTCCATTGCTGAGAACGAAACCACAACATATTCTGATACAGCAGCTCAAGGAGCAGTTCGAAAGTAAAGGTAGAAAAGCTACAAACTAGGGGGTGGATGAACAAGTTCTCTAAATAACACAAATCACCCGAGCGGTGCCAAAGGCAGAGCGGATAGAGCACTCAAATGACACAAGGAGGGTCCAGCGAAGCCTTCATGGTCTTCAGCCGAGGGGCCGTGTCAGCCTGCGGCGACCAGTAAGCAAGCGGAGACACCGGGCTGGAAGGCATAGCATGGTGGATGTCCCTCTTTTTCGGCGCCAGGTGCCCATCATCTTCATCAGAGATCTTGAGACGAGCCCACGGGTCCAGCCCCAGAGCAGGTCGAGCCTTGTTCAGCCACAAGTGATCGCCAACGGTTTCTGGAGGGATCTTGTTAGGGTTTCCACGAAGCTCATCAACTTGTCCTTGTCCGATCCGGAGGAGAGAATCGCCCAGTTCCTCACCATGTTCCTGATCAACCTCAAGACCTGCGGAATGGAAATCCAGGAGGTGTTACTGAAAATCATAGCATTTCTATATTTCCAGAGGCACCAAAGGACAGCTGAGCTAACAGTGTTTAAAACTGAGCACTTTTTGGTAGCAATCCAGAATCTGGCGACAGATTCGAAGGATGAGCCAATCTGACTAGAGAAATATTCCTCAATGTGGGCCCAGAGATGTTTAGCAACTATACATTCAAAAAATAGGTGAGAACAAGACTCTTGTTCCAAGCAGTAAACACAATCAAGGGGTTTGATGATGTGTCTCTTCCTAAGGTTATCCCTAGTCATCAATTTGTTTTTGGAGAGAAGCCAGAGAAATACATGAATTTTAGGGGGAACTCTCAATTTCCAGACAGCAGGGATAAACACGGGTTGAACCCCTCTAAAGTTGATAACATGATAGAGGGAGCTGGAGGAATACTTCCCCTTATTGTCCAGCTGCCAAATCAGGGCATCCGGCTCGGCAGTAAAGGTAATGCTTTTGGCAATTTCCTCCAACTGGAACCATTGTTCCATGAGACTATCACTAAAGTTCCTTCTAAAAGAGAGTTTTAGGCATTGACCGTCCCAAACTTCATTGACACTTTTGTTAAGCTCATTGCGGACAGAGTAAATAGGCCAAAATTGGACTGCTAGGGGGGATGTGCCAAACCAAGTATCTTCCCAGAACCTGGTTCTGCTCCCATCCCCTATGTTCCATCTGTAGCCAAATTTCACAGCATGCATAATAGATTTTAATCCTTTCCAGAATCTAGAGGTCTTAGGGTTGGAGGAAGGGACAAAAATATTAGGTTTATTTCCTAGGTATTTATGGGCAATAAGAAGCTTCCAGGGTTTCAGGTCTTCCTCATAGAATCTTTTAATCCAAGACCCTAGAAGACAGATGTTAATTTCTTGGAGGTTAGGTATGCCTAGGCCTCCAAAATCTTTTTTCATAGAGACTAGGGCCCAATTAGCAAGGTGTAGCTTCCTATTTCCCTCAAAATCATTCCACAAGCAATGAGACATCTGAGAATTGATGAGGTTCACTGCCCATTTAGGGAACTTGAAGAAGGAGAGGAGATACACTGGAATGCTAGCCAAACAAGCTTGTATGAGGATCAATCTACCTCTGTAAGAGAGAAGTTTGCCCCTCCACCCAGCAATCCTTTTAATGATTTTATCCAGAAGGGGTTGGATATCCTCTCTCCTCAGTTTATCATAGTGGAGAGGGATACCTAGGTACTTAATGGGGAAGTTACCTTTATTACAGACTAGAATAGAGAGGAAGTCAGCTAACTCCTGATCATCCATGTTGATAGGGATGAGTTCACTTTTAGAGTAGTTGATTCTCATGCCTGAGACTTGTTCAAAACAGGTTAGAACAGTTTTCAGATTGCTAGCATGTGTGGAGTCATTGTCTAAGAAAAGGATGGTATCATCTGCATATTGAAGGCAGATGATGCCACCAGGGCAGACCTCAGGACAGAGCCCTGCAATCAGACTATGATCAGCAGCTTTGCTCAGCATTTTAGTAAGAACGACCACTACTAAATTAAACAAAAGCGGGGAGATGGGGTCACCTTGCCTAAGGCCTTTACCAGCAAGGAAAAAATCACTTTCACAGTTATTTAACTTGACCCCAACAGACCCCCCATGAGTAAGTTGCTGGATCCAACTAGTCCATTTACCCCCAAAACCTCTAAGCTCCAGGAGTTTCATAAGGAAATCAAGGTCAACTTTATCGAAGGCAGTCTAAACTAGAACTACCATCTAGAGAAAAATTCTCACAAACAGAGCCTTCAGATCTGTTTTGGTGAGGGTAAATAAAGGAAGAGCATTAAATGCCATCATTAAGAGAAGTAACATCTACACCAATCTTAGCAGCAATGGCATTGAAGGAAGGATCATTAAAGATGGAGAAGGAAGTGTGTTTCATACCCTGGGGTTTTTGCACTTCCAGGTTCTGAACCTCTTTGAGCTGTTGAGCCTTTTCAATAATGGTTCTCTTGTCACCAGCTACCCTGGCACTGGTTCTGGTGGCTTGAACAGGACCCCATTTGGGAAGGTGCTTCTCCTTAGGAAGGGCAGGGAAGTCAGAGTTGTATTTTGAGTCCAAATTGTCTGGGAGTTCAGTTGTTTCAACAAGTGCCTCTTGATCCTCTTGTAGATCTACAGAACCTTCTAATTCCATCAGATCATCATCTTCCAGGAGCTCCATTTCCCTGAGGAGGTTGAATCCATCAGTTTCATCAAGCACAGAATTCAAGATCTTTTCCTGGATGCTGAGTTGAGGAGTGTATGGAGAATCAGGGAGGTGCGTCTTGAGGACTGAAGTGGGTGTAGTTTCTCCAAGCATCTGATTGTGGCCAAAAGATTGTCCTCTGATGTTAGGGGCCCCAGAATTGGCAGCAGGCCCATTATCTGATTCAGATCTAGAGCTCCTGTTGGATTCAGCATCTTCAGTAAGATTGGTACCGGTTTCAGCTGCAGAGACATATGTACCAGCAGAGAGGTTGGTGGAGGTGCCAGTTTTAGTGGGGGTTAAGGACTCCACCTCAATGAGTAGCCTGTATATTTTGTTCCCAACTCTAAAAAACCTTTCAGCAGGGATTTTGGAGGGATCTTTACATAAGATTTTGACCCTAACAGTTTCATAGAATGACTTGAAATTATGCTGCCAATCCACATCCAGTAAGAACCCCAGAGTGGAAGTGATTTGATCCAGCATAGTCCAGTCACACCACTTGGGGGTTCAATTCTTGATCCAAGTTTCCTGGAGGTCCTCTTCAGCCTCAATCCTGCCTTTCCAGACTTCAACATTGACTACAACATTGTCTTTTTGAGACCAAAACAGGGGTATCTAGCAACTTGAACTACATTTATTTCAGGAGGGAATTTGACCAAGAATGTCCACTCATCTAGGGCATTGATTGGCTAGGGCCAGTTGGTTTTGTAAATGTCTGCAAACTCAGTGGCAAGTTCCTGCTTGGTCGCTTCACCAGCTTCTACCAGAACAATCCCCACATTCTTCAGGGAGCCACGATACTGAGCATTTTCATCAGGTGGGTCTATGTGGTAGAACCCTAATCCTGGAGCAGCACTTCCAACATATCTAGCAGAACTGTGGGTTTTCCTTCTGACAGGGCAATTCTCAACTTTATGGGTAACCATTTTGAAGATAAAACAACTCTTGAGCTTGACACATTTAACCAAATGATGCCCTGGTTCCCCACAATTGTAGCATATCACCTCAGAGTATGCCATAAGGCCCGAAGCAGGGTCATGAGCAGTTTTCTGGATGTCATGTCTCTTCTTTTGCTGATTCTTGCCTTGAGATTTCCCACTGATCCGAGAGTCAGAACCACCAGCAGATTGGTCTTGGGCAATTACAGGAGCCTGCCTAGATTGTGCCCCCATTTGGGGTGGAGGTGGGTCGTACCACTGGCCAACCGACGCTCCCCCCCCCATTGTAATAGGGGAAATTCATCGGTTATCTCTCGGGAAGCAGAAATAACTACCAGACAACTCAATTGAAGCAGATTGCAAGCCTAATTTCAATCTTCTGCAGGTTTGGGGGAGAGGTAAGGTAGGGGATCCACCTGCTCCAGCTCGAGTGGCGTGCTGGTGGGCATGAGTCTAGTCAAGCATTCCCATCTCGTAGCACAGCATGGATCTCCTGAATTCACTTCTCCTTTCGCCCATCGAACGAACGCAATCGGCGGCTCCCTAGGGTGGGGCATCCTGTGCTTCTCCGAGAAATCTCCTTCGAAGTAGATCCACAGGGCTAGATTCAGTAGCTCCCAATCCACATGATCCTTGCACATCCGAGCATACCTACGCGAGTGAGAGAACGGATTCGGTCCCTCCTCGGCTTCCTCCCTCGCAGCTTCCTCCTTTGCTTCCCTCCATTCGTGCTTCCACTGGGTCCAGGAGAGAGCGTCGTCGTGGATCCGCATCGCCCGCTCCCTCCATCTCCTCCCTCGAGTCTCCCGCAGCACCGCCGGTGTGACGGAGTTGAGCGGCTGGAGCATCCACGGGAAGGCTTTGTAGACATGTGGGAGATGCATCTTGTACATCTGCCTGTCTTCCAGCCATTCCCCCATGGATATGGCCGGCGACTCCATGGGCGCGCGAGTGGACTTGCTGAGGGGGGCAGGCGCGCCCGGAGTCAGGAGGCGGGGGGTGGCGGCGAGATCTATGATGACGGCGAGGGTGAAGGTAGTGGCGGGGGCGGCGGCGAGGATGGAGGTGGTGGCAGGGGCAAAGGGGATCGCGAGAGCGGTCATCTATTTGCCAATTATGTGAACTAAACAGTCAACATATAAAATAATTTAAATATATATAATATAGTTAGAAGAGAAACATAAGATGGACCTGGCGTTTCTATTCTTATATAGAAAAATAAAACAGACCTCTGTGTTTTCTTCAAAAAAAAACATAAATTGGGCTGCCAAAAATAAAACCTCGGATGGGAGGTCCATAGGCCGATCGATACATGACGGCCCTAAGAAAATACAAACAGGCCTATGGACCTCCCATCTGAGGTCGTGGGCTGCGCATGTTAAAAATGAAAGCCTAGACAGGGCAGCCCAAAACCATGTCCAACACTTGCCAAAACTTTGTCCCTCGTTTTCTCTGTGTTTTGCACACTCGACATTGTGTCAGCATTTTGACTGTGCATCATATGAAGATGTGCTATGCATGAATGCTGATCAGCATGATGTTAACTGGCTGGTAGTTCCATTTTCGACCATGAATAAAACTTCCAACATGATGTTAACCTTGTTTGAAAAGGCCGTGTTAATATAAATGCTCTGCCTCTGAAAGTTGCAGCTTCTTATCTGAAACTGAACTTGCAGTTTCTTATCTAAAACTAAAACTTGTAGTTTCTTCTCTGAGAATCACATTGTCTGCACTTTTATACTCCTATGAAACTACATTTTTTAAGTGCTAAAAATAGATATCTAGAATTCATAAAATATTTCAGAAGCTCAATATTGCGAATCTAAAATTCAAAAGACATTCATATCTGAAAGTACTCTCAAAATACACAACACAAAACACAATTCACAACCTGCAAATACTGACAACCCTAAGCTCCTCCTGACAATTCACAACCTGCCCGACTATTGGGCTGGGGGGGGGGGGCCCTCCTATTCCTCGGTGGCAGACAGCCGCCCCGTGAGATGATGTGAACAGCGAGGGAGACGATTGATACATCTCCAATGTATCTATAATTTTTGATTGCTCCATGCTATATTATCTACTATTTTGGACTATATTGGGCTTTATTTTCCACTTTTATATTATTTTTGGGACTAGCCTATTAACCGGAGGCCCAGCACAGAATTGCTGTTTTTTGCCTATTTCAGTGTTTCGGAGAAAAAGAATATCAAATGTAGTCAAAACAGAATAAAACCTTCGGGAACGTGATTTTCTCACCGAACATGATCCAGGAGACTTGGACCCTACGCCAAGGCATCAGAGAGGCGGTCATGAGGGTGGGGGCGCCCCCCTAGGGCGCGCCTCCCTACCTCGTGGACCCCTCGGAGCTCCACCGACGTACTTCTTCCTCCTATGTATACCTACGTACCCCCGAACGAACAGAGACGGGGCCAAAAACCTAATTCCACCGCCGCAACTTTCTGTATCCACAAGATCCCATCTTGGGGCCTATTCCGGAGCTCCGCCGGAGAGGGTCATCATCACCGAGGGCTTCTACATCATCATAGCCTCTCTGATGAAGTGTGAGTAGTTTACCTCAGACCTTGGGTCCATAGTTAGTAACTAGATGGCTTCTTCTCTCTCTCTGAATCTCAATACAAAGTTCTCCCCCTCTCTTGTGGAGATCTATTCGATGTAATCTTCTTTTTGCGGTGGGTTTGTTGAGACCGATGAATTGTGGGTTTATGATCAAGTCTATCTATGAATAATATTTGAATCTTCTCTGAATTCTTTTATGTATGATTGGTTATCTTTGCAAGTCTCTTCGAATTATCCGTTTGGTTTGGCCAACTAGATTGGTAGTTCTTGCCATGGGAGAAGTGCTTAGCTTTGGGTTCGATCTTGCGGTGTCCTTTCCTAGTGACAGAAGGGGCAGTAAGGCACATATTGGATCGTTGCCATCGAGGATAACAAGATGGGGTTTATTTCATATTGCATGAATTTATCTCTCTACATCATGTCATCTTGCTTAAGGCGTTACTCTGTTTTTAACTTAATACTCTAGATGCATGCTGGATAGCGGTCGATGAGTGGAGTAATAGTAGTAGATGCAGGCAGGAGCCGGTCTACTTGTCTCGGACGTGATGCCTATATACATGATCATACCTAGATATTCTCATAACTATGCTCAATTCTGTCAATTGCTCAACAGTAATTTGTTCAGCCACCGTAGAATACTTATGCTCTTGAGAGAAGCCACTAGTGAAACCTATGGCCCCCGGGTCTATTCTCATCATATTAATCTCCATCACTTTAATCTTGCTTTGCTTTTTTACTTTGCCTTTACTTTTCACTTTGCATCTTTATACCAAAAATACCAAAAATATTATATCTACTAGATCTCACTCTCGTAAGTGATCGTGAAGGGATTGACAACCCCAAATCACGTTGGTTGTGAGTAGCTATCGTTTTGTGCAGGTACGAGGGACTTGAGCGTGGCCTCCTACTGGATTGATACCTTGTTTCTCAAAAACTGAGGAAAATGCTTACGCTACTCTGCTGCATCATCCCTTCCTCTTCGAGGAAAACCAACGCAAGCTTAAGACATAGCAAGAAGGATTTCTGGCACCGTTGCCGGGGAAGTCTACGCAAAAAGTCAACATACCAAGTACCCATCACAATCCCTATCGCTCGCATTACATTATTTGCCATTTGCCTCTCGTTTTCCTCTCCCCCACTTCACTCTTGCCGTTTTATTCGCCCTCTCTCTCTCTCTCTCTCTCTCTCTCTCTACCCTCCCTCTCTATTTACCTCTTTTGCCCGTTTGCTCTTGTTTGCTCGTGTGTTAGATTGCTTGTTTGTCGCGATGGCTCAAGATAATACCAAATTGTGTGACTTCACCAATACCAATAATAATGATTTCCTTAGCACTCTGATTGCTCCTCTTGCTAATACTGAATCTTGTGAAATCAGTACTGCTTTGTTGAATCTTCTTATGAAAGATCAATTCGCCAGCCTTCCTAGTGAAGATGCCGCTACTCATCTGAATAGCTTCGTTGATTTATGTGATATGCAAAAGAAAAAAGATGTCGATAATGATGTCGTTAAATTGAAGCTATTTCCTTTTTCGCTTAGAGATCGTGCTAGCTTGGTTTTCGTCTTTGCCTAAAAATAGTATTGATTCATGGAACAAGTGCAAAGATGATTTTATCTCTAAGTATTTTCCTCCCGCTTAGATCATCTCTCTTAGAAACAATATTATGAACTTTAAACAACTTGATCATGAACATGTTGCACAAGCTTGGGAGAGAATGAAATTAATGATACGTAATTTCCCTACTCATGGTTTGAATTTGTGGATGATTATACAAAATTTTTATGCCGGATTAAAATTTTCTTCTAGAAATCTTTTAGATTCGGCCGTGGGAGGCACTTTTATGGAAATCACTTTAGGAGATGCTACTAAACTCCTAGATAATATTATGGTTAATTATTCTCAATGGCATACTGAAAGATCTTCTAATAAAAAAGTGCATGCAATAGAAGAAATCAATGTGTTGAGTGGAAAGATGGATGAACTTATGAAATTATTTGCTACTAAGAGTGTTTCTTCTGATCCTAATGATATGCCTTTGTCTACTTTGATTGAGAATAACAATGAATCTATGGATGTGAATTTTGTTGGTAGGAATAATTTTTGGTAACAACACTTATAGAGGGAATTTTAATCCTAGGCCATATCCTAGTAATCCTTCTAATAATTATGGGAATTCCTACAACAACTCTTATGGAAATTATAATGAGATGCCCTCCGAATTTGAGAATAGTGTTAAAGAATTTATGAATTCACAAAAGAATTTTAATGCTTTGCTTGAAGAGAAATTGCTTAAAGTTGATGATTTGGCTAGGAACGTTGATAGAATTTCTCTTGAGGTTGATTCTTTAAAGCTTAGATCTATTCCTCCTAAGCATGATATCAATGAGTCTCTCAAAGCCATGAGAATTTCCATTGATGAGTGCAAGGAAAGAACCACTAGGATGCGTGCTTCCAAAGATGCCTTTATTAAAGTGTGTTCCTCCAATTCCTATAAAAATCTAGATGAAGATCTAAAAGTTGTTGATGTGTCCCCTATTAAATCTTTGGTTTGCAATATGAATCTTGATGAAACTGAATATGATCTTCCTTTACCTACAAGGCGTTCTAAAAATTCGGAGTATTTAGATCTTAATGATGAAATTGATGAAAGTGGGATTGAGAGAAATAAAAATCTAGATGTTGCTAAACCCACTATACTGAATTTCAAGGAATTTAATTATGAAAGTTGCTCTTTAATTGATTGTATTTCCTTGTTGCAATCCGTGCTAAATTCTCCACATGCTTATAGTCAAAATAAAGCCTTCACCGAACATATTGTTGATGCCTTGATGCAATCTTATGAAGAAAAACTTGAGTTGAAAGTTTCTATCCCTAGAAAACTCTATGATGAGTGGGAACCAACTATTAAAATTAAAATTAAAGATCATGAGTTTTATGCTTTGTGTAATTTGGGTGCTAGTGTCTCCACTATCCCCAAAACTTTGTGTGATTTACTAGATTTCCGCGATTTTGTTGATTGCTCTCCAAACTTGCATCTTGCGGATTCCACTATTAAGAAACCTATGGGAAGAATTAATGATGTTCTTATTGTTGCAAATAGGAATTATGTTCCCGTAGATTTCATTGTTCTTGATATAGATTGAAATCCTTCTTGCCCTATTATTCTTGGTAGACCTTTCCTTAGAACGGTTGGTGCGATTATTGATATGAAGGAAGGGAATATTAGATTTCAATTTCCATTAAAAAAGAGCATGTAACACTTTCCAAGAAATAAAATAAAATTTCCATATGAAACTATCATGAGAGCCACTTATGGATTGCCTACCAAAGATGGCAATACATAGATCTATCCTCGCTTTTCTGCCTAGCTAGGGGCGTTAAACGATAGCGCTTGTTGGGAGGCAACCCAATTTTATTCTTATTCCTTGCTTTTTGCTCCTGTTTAGTAATAAATAAATTATTTAGCCTCTGTTTTGGTTGTGTTTTTTGTGTTTAATTAGTGTTTTTGCCAAGTAGAACCGTTGGGAAGACTTGGGGAAAGTCTTGTTGAACTTGCTGTAAAAAACAGAAACTTTAGCGCTCACGAGAACTGCTGTAATTTTTATTTGAAGAGTGATATTTAGTTAATTCTTTTTTCATATGATTAATAGATAAATTCCTCACGTCCAGCAATTTATTTTAGAATTTTTGGGGTTCCAGATCTTGCGCTAGCTACAGATTACTACAGACTGTTCTGTTTTTGACAGATTCAGTTTTTCGTGTGTTGTTTTCTTATTTTGATGAATCTATGGCTAGTAAAATAGTTTATAATCCATAGAGAAGTTGGAATACAGTAGGTTTAACACCAATATAAATTAATAATGAGTTCATTACAGTACCTTGAAGTTGTCTTTTGTTTTCTTTTGCTAACGAAGCTCACGAGTTTTCTAGTTTAAGTTTTGTGTTGTGAAGTTTTCACGTTTTGGGTGAATTCTTGTGATGGATTACGGAACAAGGAGTGGCAAGATCCTAAGCTTGTGGATGCCCATGGCACCTCCAAGATAATCCAAGGACACCAAAAAGTCAAAGCTTGGGGATGCCCCAGAAGGCATCCCCTTTTTCGTCCATTTCCATCGGTAATTTACTTGGAGCTATATTTTTATTCACCAACATGATATGTGTTTTGCTTGGAGCGTCTTGTATTATTTGTGTCTTTGTATCTTAGTATGCCACAATAATCCTTGCTGTACACACCTTTTGAGAGAGCCATACATGAATTAAAATTTCATAGAATACTCTATGTGCTTCACTTATATCTTTTGAGCTATGTAGTTTTGCTCTATGTGCTTCACTTATATCTTTTGAGCGTTATAATTTTGCTCTATGTGCTTCACTTAGATCTTTTAGAGCATGGTGGTTGATTTGTTTTAAAGAAACTATTGATCTCTCATGCTTCACTTAAATTATTTTGAGAGTCTCTTAATAGCATGGTAATTTTCTTAATAATAATATGCTTGGTATTCAAGATTTGTGAAACTTTCTTTTGAGTGAATTGAATACTAGGAAAAGTTGGATGCTTGATAATTGTTTTGAGATATGGAGGTAGTAATATCAAAGTCATGCTAGTTGATTAGCTGTGAATTTAAAGAATACTTGTGTTAAAGTTTGTGATTCCCGTAGCAGGCACGTATGGTGAACCGTTATGTGATGAAGTCGGAGCATGATTTATTTGTTGATTGTCTTCCTTATGAGTGGCGGTCGGGGACTAGCGATGGTCTTTTCCTACCAATCTACCCCCCTAGGAGCATGCGCGTAATACTTTGCTTTGATAACTTCTAGATTTTTGCAATAAGTATATGAGTTCTTTATGACTAATGTTGAGTCCATGGATTATACGCACTCTCACCCTTCCACCTTTGCTAGCCTCTCTAATACCGCACACTTTTCGCCGGTATCATACACCTACCATATACCTTCCTCAAAACAGCCACCATACCTACCTATTATGGCAGTACCATAGCCATTCCGAGATATATTGCCATGCAACTTTCCACCGTTCTGTTTATTATGACACACTCCATCATTGTCATATTGCATATCCCGGTACACCACCGGAGGCATTTACATAGAGTCATATTTTGTTCTAAGTATCGAGTTGTAATTGTTGAGTTGTAAGAAAAATAAAAGTGTGATGATCATCATTATTAGAGAATTGTCCCAGTGAGGAAAGAATGATGGAGACTATGATTCCCCCACAAGTCGGGATGAGACTCCGGACGAAACAAAAGAGGCCAAAGAAGCCCAAATAAAAAAAGAGAAAAAAGAGAGGCCATAAAAAAGGCCCAAATAAAAAAATAAAAAAAATGAATGAGAGAAAAAGAGAGAAGGGACAATGTTACTATCATTTTACCACATTTGTGCTTCAAAGTAGCACCATGATCTTCATAGTAGAGAGTCTCTCATGTTATCACTTTCATATACTAGTGGGAATCTTTCATTATAGAACTTGGCTTGTATATTCCAATGATGGGCTTCGTCAAATTTCCCTACGTCTTCATGAGCAAGCAAGTTGGATGCACACCCACTTAGTTTCTTTTTGAGCTTTCATATACTTATAGCTCTAGTGCACCCGTTGCATGGCAATCCCTACTCACTCACATTGATATCTATTGATGGGCATCTCCATAGCCCGTTGATACGCCTAGTTGATGTGAGACTATCTTCTCCTTTTTTGTCTTCTCCACAACCACCACTCTATTCCACCTATAGTGCTATATCCATGGCTCACGTTCATGTATTGCGTGAAGATTGAAAAAGTTTTGAAAAAGTTAGAGTATGAAACAATTGCTTGGCTTGTCATCGGGGTTGTGCATGATTTAAATACTTTGTGTGGTGAATATAGAGCGTAGCCAGACTATATGATTTTGTAGGGATAACTTTCTTTGGCCATGTTATTTTGAGAAGACATAATTGCTTTGTTAGTATGCTTGAAGTATTATTATTTTTATGTCAACATAAACTTTTGTCTTGAATCTTTCGAATCTGAATATTCATATCACAATTAAGAAGATTTGCATTGAAATTATGCCAAGTAGCACTCCACATCAAAAATTCTCTTTTTATCATTTACCTACTCGAGGACGAGCAGGAATTAAGCTTGGGGATGCCTGATACGTCTCCAATGTATCTATAATTTTTGATTGCTCCATGCTATATTATCTACTGTTTTGGACTATATTGGGCTTTATTTTCCACTTTTATATTATTTTTGGGACTAACCTATTAACCGGAGGCCCAGCCCAGAATTGCAGTTTTTTTTGCCTATTTCAGTGTTTCGGAGAAACAGAATATCAAACGGAGTCCAAACGGAATAAAACCTTCGGGAACGTGATTTTCTCACCAAACGTGATCTAGGAGACTTGGAACCTACTCCAAGGAGTCAAGGAGGCGGTCACGAGGGTGGGGGCTCCCCCCTAGGGTGCGCCCCCTGCCTCGTGGGCCCCTCGGAGCTCCACCGACGTACTTCTTCCTCCTATATATACCTACGTACCCCCAAACGAACAGAGACGGGGCCAAAAACCTAATTCCACCGCCACAACTTTCTGTATCCACGAGATCCCATCTTGGGGCCTGTTCCGGAGCTCCGCCGGAGAGGGTCTTCATCACGGAGGGCTTCTACATCATCATAGCCTCTCCGATGAAGTGTGAGTAGTTTACCTCAGACCTTCGGGTCCATAGTTAGTAGCTAGATGGCATCTTCTCTCTCTTTGAATCTCAATACAAAGTTCTCCCCCTCTCTTGTGGAGATCTATTCGATGTAATCTTCTTTTTGCGGTGTGTTTGTTGAGACCGATGAATTGTGGGTTTATGATCAAGTCTATCTATGAATAATATTTGAATCTTCTCTGAATTCTTTTATGTATTATTGGTTATCTTTGCAGGTCTCTTCGAATTATCCGTTTGGTTTGACCAACTAGATTGGTAGTTCTTGCCATGGGAGAAGTGCTTAGCTTTGGGTTCGATCTTGCGTGTCCTTTCCCAATGACAGAAGGGGCAGCAAGGCACATATTGCATCATTACCATTGAGGATAACAAGATGGGGTTTATTTCATATTGCATAAATTTATCTCTCTACATCATGTCATCTTGCTTAAGGCGTTACTCTGTTTTTAACTTAATACTCTAGATGCATGTTGGATAGCGGTCGATGAGTGGAGTAATAGTAGTAGATGCAGAATCATTTCAGTCTACTTGTCACGGACGTGATGCCTATATAAATGATCAGGCCTAGATATTCTCATAACTATGCTCAATTCTGTCAATTGCTCAACAATAATTTGTTCACCCACCGTAGAATACTTATGCTCTTGAGAGAAGCCACTAGTGAAACCTATGGCCCCCGGGTCTATTCTCACCATATTAATATCCATCACTTTAATCTTGCTTTGCTTTTTTACTTTGCCTTTACTTTTCACTTTGCATCTTTATACCAAAAATACCAAAAATATTATATCTATCAGATCTCACTCTCGTAAGTGACCGTGAAGGGATTGAAAACCCCTAATCGCGTTGGTTGCGAGTAGCTATTGTTTTGTGCAGGTAAGAGGGGCTTGAATGTGGCCTCCTACTGGATTGATACCTTGGTTATCAAAAACTGAGGGAAATAGTTACGCTACTCTACTGCATCATCCCTTCCTCTTCGGGGAAAACCAACGCAAACTCAAGACGTAGCAACGATGGCGGGGAAGCATCGTCGGGCCAACTGCTTTTCTCCTCTTGCAGTTGGGTTCGGTCGACGAAGACTCCATCGGCTCGCTCTGGCAGGACACCCTCACAAACGGCACCCTGTAGATGCTCGATCCTTCAATCTCTGGTGGATGCTCCATCTGGGATCGATACTCCCACCACCGCTCCCTCACGATCGGATTCGGCGAATCTGTTTGCTCCATGGCCCAGAGGAGCAGCTCTATGTACTCCGGCGCGACCCCCTCTGGGAGTATCGCCGCCTTTTTGCTTTGTTGCAGATATTTGGCCATGGATGTCGCCGTCGCCGCTAGTTGGTCCTTGTTGTCAAACCAAGACTGTATCTCCATCATCCTAGCTAGCTTCACAGGGTCGCCGTCTGCAATCCTCACGTATCGGTTGTACTCCTCCATCGATCTACTTCTCCACAGCACCTTCACTCGCCGGCGGTGGTTTTTGAATGGAAGAGGAGAGGAGCAGCGCTGGTTTTGGATTAGAACGGGAGAGGAGCGATGCTGGTTTTGGACTTGAACAGGAGAGGAGTGGCGCTGCATTTAGATTGGAACGGGAGAGGAGCGGCGGTGGTTTAAGAGGAGAAGAGCGGAAGAGCGGTGCTAGTCTTGGATGTATTTTTTTTTGTTGTTTTGAGTATTTTGGGTCAAAGTTTGACCACATACTGTATTTGACAAGCAAAATGTGAATGCATGTCACCAAAAATTGTATCGTTTGGTTCGTATCTGAATGTACTTTCAAATTATATTATTTTTGCAACGTATAACATATATTTTATGTGCGAAAATCATGGTCAATTATGACCCAGAATAAAAGGGAGACTAGTTAATGTGGGGTCGCTTTCTTAATTGAAGGGTAAATTGATTTTGATTTTCATCCAGTCACAGCGCGCCGGCCCTCTCGTCCAATCCTAAATCGCCGTCGCACGCTCCTCTCCCTCTTCTCCATTGCAAAACCACCTCCTCTCCTCTCCATCATCTCCATTCCAAAACCACCGTCTCGCCTCTCCCTCTTCTGATCTTCTCCATTGCAAAACCACCTCCTCTCCTCTCCGTTCCAAAACCACCGTCTCGCCTCTCCCTCTTCTCTATTGCAAGACCACCGCCTGTCCTTCATTTTCTAGACGCTTTGCTCCATGGCGTGGGCGCAATCCATGGATACAAAATTAGTATACTGTATACTATTTAAAAGTCGAGGGCGGGGCTTTTCCTGCGCGGTAGGCGGCGGGGCAGTTCTGCCTAGTCGGTTCGATAGAGACGCGAGAAGATGAGGGAGTAGGCTTCTGCAAACGTAGGGCTGTGTGATTTGACAGCGAGTTACTGGTGGACAGGTGGGGCCCCGTGATTTGACTTGCCATTATCATTTTAACGGCGGCGCTATGACCGGCGTGACTCTCCTGATTCCTAACCACCGCCATACAGGTGCCTCTCCCAATGCTCCACCATGTAGTAGAGGCTGGCTCTTGCATGACAGCCCACTTCTCCACTTTTTCCTTGCCTCTATTTCCTCCACATATGCAAAAATGCCATGTAAAGCGCACTATTGTACTTACTTTTACTTGCTCCTACATGTGCTTAAGCTTGCCACATAGGCATAAAGTCTGATGTGGCAAGTTAATCAAGGAGAGAGAGACTAGTTTGGTGACCCAAGGAAGAAATGGTGCTAAGCACGTGTACCTATGTGAAAAGACAATTTTGAGTCAATAGCTAATTAAATGAAGCAAACTTAGCAACACCATTTCATTGGAAGAGGTCACTCCTTGGCAAATGCAATAAATACTAGTACTCCCTGTGTCCCATAATATAAGAACGTTTTTGGCACTACACTAGTGTCAAAAACATTCTTATATTATGAGACGGAGGGAGTACGAAGAAAGAGATAGAGAGGAGTAAAAAAATACACTTATAGCCAACCTTATAGCCAAACTTGTAGTAGTATGAGTGACTAAGTGATGACTATGTATGACATGCCAACATTAGATAGCCTAACGCACTGTGTTAAATCTCCAAGGGCGCGACCGCGCGAGCGACGCGACGGTCGTGGTAGGCGCGACCATGATACGGGCTGCTGGCAGCCCTTGGATCTGAGATCAAACGGTCGCATGCTAAGTTGCTGAAAATTTGCAGAATAACCCTCCAGGTTAGGATATTCACCCATAGGTCTAGAATCACGCCACGCAACCATTCGATCTCAGATCCAAGGGCTCTCGGAAGCCCGTATCATGGGAGAATGGAAAGCCACTACCCTGCCGTTCGCACGCTAGCAGTTCACTCCTACTCATCCCCGCACGTCCTTCAATACTACGGCGGTTCGCTCCTAGTCGTCCCATCCATTCACATTACGGGAGTTCCACTAATCCTAACCCTCCTCCCAAATCCATGGCATCCCAAATCTCCACGATCGACGGTGAGTACAAGGTTAGAACCATCACCGATGATGAGTTCGGCGCCATCTACACCCGTTCTTCCGCGACGGTGAAAGGATGCCTTTCTCGCTTCAGATGCATTTTCAAAAACTCAAATGATGAGTGGGTCGTTGGGCTAGATGTTGAGTACACCGCAGTCCTGGGACCAGAGAAGGATCTAAAGGACGAAGAGAGAAAGAAGCCCGCTGTGATCCAGGTTTGCGTGCATGACTTATGCTTGGTTTACCACATATGCCATGCTGATGTTGAGTGCCAGGATTTCAAGGACTTCCTCGAGAGCAACCTAGTCAAATTCGTTACTGTAGACTTTAAGAACGATAGGGATGTCCTGCGTCGGATAGGTCTCGTTGTAGGCAACCCCTTCGACCTCCAGAAGAATCGGCTGGTGTCCTCTTGTCAGCCTTCATTGGTGATCCTGGAAGGAGCCATGGTTCATCCTTCATACGGTAAACTGGAGAAACCTCCATACACGTTTCATCATCATGCATGGCAGCGGAATGTACTAGATATAGACCACATCCACTACGCTGCAATGGATGGCTACCTTTGCTTCAATATCTACAAGGGTTGGACGAACAGCAACAGCCAAGTGTGTGGTATAAGGGACTTATTTTAGTCTGACTAAAAATAGTCTCTTTAAGAGGCTAAAGTTCCAAGCACCCCTGACTAAAGAGGGGCTAAAACTAGTCTTGAGACTAAATTTTTTTAGTCAGGGGTACCCCTACTAAAATGTGGATTAGTCCTCTCTCTACTCATTTAACTCCTCTCCTTTAACACAGGCGAGTTCTGGATTGGAGGGTTTGGAGGATAATAAATGCTCATTAACTTGATTTTAGCCTTTTTAGTATTTGGATCCAAGCATGGGTGAGGCTAGCATGTTTTAGTCCCACTACTTTTAGTCATGGGAATAACACGTATCCAAGCACCCTCTTAGTTTTATTTGAGGGGTGGGTTGTGCTGGACACCATTATTGTGACTAGCCTTTTTAATAGTACTATATGCATAATTTGGCGACGAGCGCTCTCTATATGTACCACCTTTTTTTAATTTCAAGTTTTGCTCCATGGCGCAATCCATCGATACTATTGCTGTACAAAAGTATACATTTTTTAAAAGGCTAGAGGGCGGGGCAATCTAGCTTGGTCGGTTTCACGAGAGGCAAGGGCCTTTGTGATTTGACGGCTCATTACTGCTGGAAGGCAGGGCCTTGTGATTTGACTGCTCGTATAAATGCGCCGATGACCTGATCGAGGAGGAGCAAAGAACCATGCGGTATACTCAAGTTTTCCACTGGAGTAGTACTGCGACGGAGGAGCACGAAACACGGCAGCCCAGTGCCATATGGCAATAAAAAATGATCTAATTTGCTAGTTATCTCATTGTTAGCATTGTTCTATTCATTCCCTCAAAAAAAAGAACATTGTTCTATTCATGCCTCGCAGAGAACGTGACACGTGCGGCGAAACACCCGAAGCAAAAGATGGAACACAGGAGCAAACGAAGAAGGAAGATTATCACCCCAAATGATCTAATTCGCCACGGAGTCGTAACTGCTTCTTCATCGCCTCCACGACCTCCA
Organism: Triticum aestivum; assembly: GCF_018294505.1. Lineage (NCBI taxonomy): Eukaryota > Viridiplantae > Streptophyta > Magnoliopsida > Poales > Poaceae > Triticum > Triticum aestivum. Next base: position 179,097,381 of record NC_057797.1, on the reverse strand, counting down.
TCTCTTTGCGCATCTCCTCCGCCATCTTCATCATTGTGTCCATGATGCGGCATTTCTTGACGCGAGCCTTCATCATCTGTTCCACGGCCATATTACGTAGCTTGACAGCAGCCGGGTGCTCGATGCGGAGCTTCGCCAACTCTTCCTTCTGTTCCATGGTGAGGGCCTGCAGCATCTTCATCGAGGAACTACTATTCTCATGCAGCTTCTTCCAGCCGCCGTTCTTCTCCTTCAACAGGCCGATCTCGTGTCAGAGCTTCGCATTGTCCTCCCGAAGTCACAGGATTTCGCCGGTCGCCTTCTTCTCCGAGGCAATGCTCTTCTTCAGCAGCATCACCAAGCCGGCGGTCAACTCCCCCTGCTAATTGAGCCTACTGGGCATGTCGTCGAGGCTCTCCTTCAGCAACTCCATCAAGCCTTGGATGAAGTCCTTCTGCTTATTGAGCTAATCGGGCATGCCGTCGAGGGATAACGACTCCAGCTCCGCTGGCTCGGCTTGTTCGCCTCCGCGGCTAGGGCGCTCCTAGGAGCCATCACCTACCCATGAGAGATCTTTCGAGGTCTCTGCATGGCGGCGAGCCCTCTCTTTTTTTTCCGCAGCCTTGGTTGCCACTCCCTTGTTACGAGTAGTTCTCGACCTAGAGCTCTGCTCACCGGCCATGGCAACTACGAACGAAGAAGAAGCACTTATGGGGAGGAAAGGTAGAGTGATTTTCGGTTAGGTAGTTCCCCTTTTTGTAACCTAAGTACTAGTACTAGTACTAATACCTACATAGTGGGAACACGTTCAGGTTTGGTACGTACTACTAGTAGGTGTGAGGAGGCTTTCGAATGTGATGGGAACAAGGTAAAGATTAACTGATGGTTTTGGTTTCGAGGCCCGAAACGGCTCCCGATGAGTTTAGCGGAACATAAATTTCAAGTACTACACTGCTCAAATGCGTAAATATTATGTTACTGTCAAAAATTGGCACAAAATACGAAGGAGACCAATGGAAGTACTACTAGCAACCCACGATTTAACTACTCGCATGCGCGCAGTGGAGTAATAATGTCTTTCTTCCGCCCTCACGTCCACTAAATTTGCATGCGCTGTATTAATTGACCATCAATGAAGTGGACGACTTTACACGCGTCAAATTATCACATGGGGTGGATCTTGGTACAAAATTGCATCTGCCCGTGTACCCGCGTGTGCGTGCGAGGAATGAGTGCGTGCATGGCGTGCGTGCACATCTTTGCTTCGTGCATGTACCGCCAGTATGGCTCAGGGAGGACGAGTACATTCTTCTGGAACCAGCAGCATGTCACTGTGATCAATCCACGCAAGGAGGTCGCGACAACGCCTACACATGTGCCACATGGCTTCATGAACTATAAGAGAGACACTATGTAGCGTGCCATTGGTATTCTAATTTACGTGTTTTGCACATACTCGAAGTACTAGTAAGGTACACGTGCATTGCACGCATCAGATTTTGCAACCAAATTATGAATAAATACCACACTATAGCATGTAAGCTCTGAGTCATATTTGCCTGATGTAGCCCTTCGTTTAATTCTTATAGTTCATCTCATTCAAAATCAATTAATTTTTATAAAAAAGCTAAGAACGCGGGAATAGGAAAAACATGGGATTATTGTGGAATGTCGTCTTGAATCCTACAGGATTGTACGAGTGTTTGATTGTGCATAGAAAAAACGCAGAATTCTTTCAAATAGGTTTGAGTGGATGGGATGTTTCCTATGAAATCTAGTGCAAATGAATCATATGGAAAAATCCCTATGGTTTACAATCCTACGAATCAAACAACCAAGATAGGAAAAATTCCTAATGATTAGAATCCTCCAAAATTCCTTTGAGAATCCTTTGAATCAAAGAATCCCTTAATCTATTTTATGATTCATGGAATTATGCGTTGTAAAGCATAAAGTAAAACAAATAATGGCAATTCAACTAGAAAAAGTTTGGGCAGTTATGATACGGAAGATTCTAGAACAAAAGAGAACCACTATTGTTTTGAGGTTTGTGCATTATGCTTAAGTTCAACCATGGAGTCTGCTAGATTGTACATGTGGCAAAATCCGGTGGGGGGCTAGAAGATGGTGCGAGGGGCCGAGTGGAGGGAGACTATGAAGGAATGCACAAGTGCGAGATCGATATTTAGAGAGCAGGGGCTAACATGTGCGCTGATGCGCGCAGTGGCGGAGCCATGAAAAATAAATGAGCTAGGGGGCCAAGCATTGCTAATCCTTTACGAGGAGGGTCAATTGATGAACTTAAACCATTTTTAGTAGCAATTGTCTAATGATCACATTCATATTAGCCTTAATATATAGTGATGTTAGGGGGGAGGGGGCAGGGCCCTTACTGCCCCTGTCTTCGCCATTGTGCACGCGTCTTAGAGATGAAGCGAAAGGCATGGATGATGAGAGGGGGACATTGGATACATAATTAATGTGGGTGTATTAGCTATATATGTTAATCCTATATAGAGAGGTATAGATTGATTGATGTGGACGTGGGAAAGAGGCTGAGACCTCACTGGATATATCGATTGATCGGTTTGTGTGGAAAACTATGAAAGACCTAGCTATATACACACATCCATAGAGGAACATCGATCATTGCGCATGCACGCGTGAGAGATAAAGAATGCCCGATATGATGGAGAGGGGGATGTGTGTTGGTGTGTGCCTTCATGGGAGATCGTCCTGAAGAAAAAGATTGCATGCGTGCGATGGATAATGCCGACTGGTAGTGTGTGTGCATGCATGCACAAGAGAAAGTTAGTGGTACAACTATAAAGAGAAGACTACTGTGTGGGTGTAAAAGAATAGCTGAATAGGTGAGGTGACAATCAATGTAAAGTTGAATTCAAATATTTGAATAAGAGATCCTGATGTTTGAAACCCATGCATGCATGAATATAACGGAGATCTGCGCGGTGTGGTTTGGAAACGAGCATGTTGTAATGTATACACATTGAACAAGGTCAGACTGATTTGAATTTGAGATACCGATGGCAGACATCATTTGGCCACGTCGCATCCGTGCATGAACACACTATTCTAATTGGAGATGATGGGCGGCTTTTGCATCACATATCTATATCTATACCCCTATATATATTATATTATATATATATTTTTATTGTGTGCGGGTAACTTTAACTTTGAAAGATGTCGTTGGACGAGGCGAATCTGATGGTCCAAAGATGGCAAATTTGAGCACTACTGGCCGTTGGATATCATCTAGATTCCACCAGATTTCGCCACATGTATAATCTAGAAGACTCCATGGTTGAACTTAAGCATAATGCACAAACATCAAAACACAAGCACTTCTTATTTGTTCTAGAATAAGCATAATGCAACCAAATTATGAATAAATACCACACTATAGCATGTAAGCTCTGAGTCATATATGCCTGATGTAGCCCTTCGTTTAATTCTTATAGTTCATCTCATTCAAAATCAATTAGTTTTTATAAAAAAGCTAAGAGCGCGGGAATAGGAAAAACATGGGATTATTGTGGAATGACGTCTTGAATCCTACAGGATTGTACGAGTGTTTGATTGTGCCTAGAAAAAACACAGAATTCTTTCAAATAGGTTTGAGTGGATGGGATGTTTCCTATGAAATCTAGTGCAAATGAATCATATGGAAAAATCCCTATGGTTTACAATCCTACGAATCAAACAACCAAGACAGGAAAAATTCCTAATGATTAGAATCCTCCAAAATTCCTTTGAGAATCCTTTGAATCAAAGAAGCCCTTAATCTATTTTATGATTCATGGAATTGTGCGTTGTAAAGCATAAAGTAAAAACAAATAATGGCAATTCAACTAGAAAAAAGTTTGGGCAGTTATGATACGGAAGATTCTAGAACAAAAGAGAACCACTGTTGTTTTGAGGTTTGTGCATTATGCTTAAGTTCAACCATGGAGTCTGCTAGATTGTACATGTGGCAAAATCCGGTGGGGGGCTAGAAGATGGTGTGAGGGCCGACTGGAGGGAGACTATGAAGGAATGCACAAGTGCGAGATCGATATTTAGAGAGCGGGGGCGAACATGTGCGCTGATGCGCGCAGTGGCGGAGCCATGAAAAATAAATGAGCTAGGGGGCCAAGCATTGCTAATCCTTTACGAGGAGGGTCAATTGATGAACTTAAACCATTTTTAGCAGTAATTGTCTAATGATCACATTCATATTAGCCTTGATATATAGTGATGTTAGGGGGGAGGGGGCAGGGCCCTTACTGCCCCTGTCTTCTCCATTGTGCACGTGTCTTAGAGATGAAGCGAAAGGCATGGATGATGAGAGGGGGACGTTGGATACATAATTAATGTGGGTGTATTAGCTATATATGTTAATCCTATATAGAGAGGTATAGATTGATCGATGTGGACGTGGGAAAGAGGGTGAGACCTCACTGGATATATCGATTGATCGGTTTGTGTGGAAAACTATGAAAGACCTAGCTATATACACACATACATAGAGGAACATCGATCGTTGCGCATGCACGCGTGAGAGATAAAGAATGCCCGATATGATGGAGAGGGGGATGTGTGTTGGTGTGTGCCTTCATGGGAGACCGACCTGAAGAAAAAGATTGCATGCGTGCGATGGATAATGCCGACTGGTAGTGTGTGTGCATGCATGCACGAGAGAAAGTTAGTGGTACAATTATAAAGAGAAGACTACTGTGTGGGTGTAAAAGAATAGCTGAATAGGTGAGGTCACAATCAATGTAAAGTTGAATTCAAATATTTGAATAAGAGATCCTGATGTTTGAAACCCATGCATGCATGAATATAACGGAGATCTGCGCGGTGTGGTTTGGAAACGAGCATGTTGTAATGTATACACATTGAACAAGGTCAGACTGATTTGAATTTGAGATACCGATGGCAGACATCATTTGGCCACGTCGCATCCGTGCATGGACACACTATTCTAATTGGAGATGATGGGCGGCTTTTGCATCACATATCTATATCTATACCCCTATATATATTATATTTTATATTTTTTATATTGTGTGCGGGTAACTTTAACTTTGAAAGATGGTCGTTGGATGAGGCGAATCCGATGGTCCAAAGATGGCAAATTTGAGCACTACTGGCCGTTGGATATCATCTAGATTCCACCAGATTTCGCCACATGTATAATCTAGAAGACTCCATGGTTGAACTTAAGCATAATGCACAAACATCAAAACACAAGCACTTCTTATTTGTTCTAGAATCTTCCGTATCAGAATTGCCCAAATGTTTTTCTACATGATTTGCCATTATTTGTTTTTACTTTATGTCTTACGACGCACAATTCCATGAATCTTAAAATAGATTAGCTTTCTTATAAAAACTAGATGATTTTGAATGAAATGAACTATAAGAATTAAACGAACATCTACATCATGCATATATGACTCAAAGCTTGCATGCTATAATGTGGTATTTATTCATAATTTGGTTGCCAAATCTCATGCGTGCAATGCACGTGTACCTTACTCTAGTCTAAATGGTGTTTGTGTGTGTGTTGTGCGTGTTGAGGTGCAAATTGTCTTTTTTTGGGTACACGTTAAGCTTGTTCTTCCGAAATTTCAAGCCGCGCCTTGTTATGCCGAAAATTCAAGCTAGCGTCTCTGTCTATCGTGCTGCGAAACTCCCGCCTCTTCAACCCGCGCCTTGTTAGCCCGAAATATTTAAGATATATCTTTGTCTCGTTGTGCTCCGACAACTCCCTCCATCTCAACCCGCGCCTTGCTATTCCGAAATTACAACGCGCGCGAAAACTCCCACCTCCTGTGAAATCCCGACACGCGAAATGCCCGTGGTACCCCTGAACCGAAAGAACCACCTCAAATCGGTGGGGGTACTTTCGTAACTTACCCCACATTTCGGACAAGCGCGTCTCTAAGCCATGGTTCCCCACTGCCATCCCATCCGCCCACCCATTTGTACACCAAGGCCGCGAAAACCTGCGATGAAACCCCACACCCTGCTCCGTCCGCCACCCAGCCGGAGCCTCTTCCCCGACGACATCGTCCACAGCAACACCTCGACGTCCCTCATCCACCGTACCGGATGAGGATCCGTCGTCGATCTCATCGTCCCGCTAGTTCAGCCACCCCGTCCTCCACCTCCAAGGGGCTACCCCGACGTTCCCCTCGTCTTTCACGCCACCTCCATTCCCACACCGCCATGTTCACCTGCACCACCGGAAGAGCATCATCATTACCGTTTCCTCGGATGAAGCTGCGGCCTAATCGGCGCCACCAAAGAGGTTGTACACTAATCATGGCATTTTCTTCTTGATTCGATATCACGGTGCTGCCGGCGCTCGGTCCCGAGCCGACACGGCGCTGCTCCATCCACGGCGGCGTCGCCGGCCACTTCCACCACGGTGTCGCTCCCTTGGCGGCGACGTCCACATCAGTAGGACCTACTGCTGCTTTAGCTCTTGCTCGCGCTGCTGCTCTACTATTGCTCTCGGTCCCCTGCCTGGTCTGCTCTTGCTATTGCTCTTGCTCCTGCACTCGCTCTTGCTCTTGCTTGCGATGCTGCTCCGATTTAGCTACACTTCACTCCGATGCTGCCGGGGTGAAGGAAGAACCAGCCGCAGCGGGGAGGGGGCTCGTCGGAGAGGTACCCCACTATCTATCTTAGGGTTCAGGATGGGGGCGGTGGTCGCCGGTGGTGGCGGGGCGTTGGCGGGACGGTGGTGTGGGGATCACCGGAGAAAAGCTCGGCACGGGGGGGGGGGCCTAGAGGGATGGCTGGGGCGGCGGCGGACCGGCGGTGGGGAGTGTTTTCGGGGTGGGCGGGGTGGCGCACCACCGGCCGCGGGCGGCGGGCGGCTGCTGTTTGGCCGGCCCAGGGGGGTGGAGGTTGAAGATGAACCGCAGGCCATTGATTTCGTATCCAATGGCTGCAAAATCGACTGACCAGAGATGAAAAAGTCAGTCGACCGACGTGTAGCCTCACCTTGCTAGTGCGTTCAGTTTCGACAGCTAAATTCAGTTTCGATAGCAAAATTCAGTTTCGACAGTTAAGTTCAGTTTCGACAGTTAAGTTCAGTTTCGACAATTAAATTCAGTTTCGACAGTTAAGTTCAGAGATGAGCGGCTGATGTATTTTACATCTAGCACTTTGTGGTTATGTATTTTACGTCATGTATTGGAGATGCTATTAGAATTCCACTTAGGTTAATGTTGTTCATTGTCTCTATTGTCCTGCTTCAGCCTCGACGTCGTACAACTCACCGGAGCTGCTCCAACGACGAAAACCCTCCATCACAGCGGAGCAGTACCTCGGGCTCCATCTCCAGACGCCTAAGATCTTCTTCCCCTCCTCCGACAGCCAAGTCAGCCGGAGCATCCTCACCGGCCAACCCAATCACGCTGAGATCGACATGGCTTCGCCAAAGAGGTTGTACACTTGTTGCATCTCTTTTTTACTCTACATGTTATATATATTGTCCACTGAGCACTCGTAGTAACGGGAAATACGATTATTTTATCCTACTATATGACAAGCAGTGAGGTACCAGGCAACTTAGCTATCCGTGATGGACTCTCTTGAACGCCATCATTATTTATCTCTGCGCGTTTGAGCTGTGCATTTGTCGATGGGCCTGGGAGTTGAGCTAGTATGGCAGTGGCCTGGGTCCAAAGTAATAGAAGTAGCACAAAAACATTTTTTAGTGTAGGATTTTCCTTGCTCAAGCCTGCCTACTAGAATCGCCAGTGCTTGAAAGGAAAAGTGAATGAAAAACATCGGAATTGGAAAGTTTCCTATGGTACTACTTTTCATGAATTTGGTGCAAAGGAATGGAGCAAAGGAAAACTGTAGGATTTGTTCCTTTAGTGTCTCCTTGAAAGAAAAACCGTAGGAATTCTAATTTCCACTTCTCCTCCTTTTCATATTCCTATTCATCAAGCACAAGACTAAGAGATAGTAGCATAATAGCATTATAACCGTACATTTTCTTGTGGTTTGACTTAATCTCACCATGCTTTTTTGCATCCTGTGATCTTCCAATTGTTGTGAATCAAACACCCAGATTGGCAGAAATCCTGTGTTTTTAAATTCTCTGTTTTGCACGTGCATTCCTATCCTATTCCTGTCTATTTCCTATCCCTGCATTGTTAGAATCCTCAAATTCAAACAAGCCCTTACTCAATTACTTCTGTTACAGATATGTGTCAAAGAAAACCTTGTGTGGTTTGTCCTGCTCCTGCGGCGCTGTGTTCCACCCCAGCTCAGCTGCTCCAACGACGGAAGGGTTCACCACAGCAGGGATCCGCTCTCCAGACTGTCTTTCGCCGCCTCAGATCTTCTTCCCCGCCGCCGGCAGCCACGGCAACTGCATTACCATCATCAACTGAGCAGATGACCTTGAGGACTACACGGGTCCGCAAGAGAGGTCGCACTCTTCCGTGTCTGCTTACGTTATGCGTCGCTTAATATGATGACATGCTACATTATCGTCGTGTTCACCTATTAGACTCCGAGTCAGGTCCAAACTAATGCTGAAACTTGAGTTTTTAAATGGTTGTGGGGTACATATTGGGGCAGCAATCAGTACTATCTGTCTACTATCTGGTTAATCTCCGGTGTCTACTATGAGTTTCATGTTGGGTGCAAACAAACATTAAAGGAGCCATTATCTGTATTTTTTAACTAAAGCTATTATCTGCCTGCTATCATTGGTTTTGGGTCTATCCACAGTTTGCTACCATCACTCTGGATTTGTGCATGCACTCCTTACATAATCTCACTATGTTTTATTCCTATGCATGCCAGTTATTGTACACAATGGAACTGATCATGTAGAGCAAAAGAGACGAGCCTTGCGTGGCAATAAAATTTCATGCAGACGTCGTTCCATGGTGGGCGCAAAGGCAGCCCCCCTCCACCCATTTCGGATCGTAATCAAGAGGAAGATAACTGTTATGAGGGGGATTCAGAAGGAGAAGACCACTCCTATTTACCCCATGAGGTCTTCGCTCTAACTTGGCATGCTGATGTTGGTAATATCATGCATATGGTGCCTTGCATTGCTTACTGTATACATTAAAGATGTCATCTGCTTAGTTTAGACATGCTTTGTGTCAATGCCATCTGTTTAGTTTCTTTATCGTATATGTGAATCATGCAATGCCATCTTGTCTAGCCAGGCATCATATATGTGAATTTTGCAATGCCACCCTGGTTAGCCAGTCATCTTATATGTGAATTATATCATGCCATCATTTTTTATTACGTGTTAAATTTGTCAACAATTTTAGTACATTCAATTACTCTTCCTGTGCATCAGCCATTTGGCACGGTCATGGAAAATCTGGAGTGGAAACAAGGTCTTCAGAGCAGACAATGCTATCTGACGAAGCGCATGTCTTGCTGGTTACCGATAGCTCCTCAGAGGAGGATTCAGAGACAGATGACCAGTCATATTCCCCCCCCCCCCGAGGTGCATGCCCTAACTTGGCAGGGTTATGTTGCTCATATCGTGCGTATGGTATCTTGCATTGCTATGTCATTTGCTTAGTTTAGACATGCTTTGTGTGAATGCCACCTGTTTAGTGTCTAATTACCATATATGTGAATTATGCAATGCCATCTTGTTGCAAGACATTATATATGTGAATTATGCAATGTTATCTTGTTGCAAGGCATTATGTATGTGAATTATGCAATGCCATGCTGTTTAGGCAAGCGTCATATATGTGAATTATATCATGCCGTCCTTTTTTTGTATTTCTCATTGCTTTTGTCGACAATGTTTGTATATTCAACTGCTCTTCCTGTGCATCAGCCATTTGAATTGGTGATGGAGAAATCTGGAGTGAAAACAAGGTCTTCAGAGCAGACAATGCTACCTGCTGAAGCAGATATCTTGCTGGTTACAGATAGCTCTTCAGAGGAGGATTCAGAGGCAGATGACCAGTCCTATTATCCCCCTGAGGTGTATGCTCAAACTTGGCAGGGTTATATTACTCATATAATGCATATGTTGTATTGCAATGCTTAGTTTTTACATCATATACACAATATTGAATGCCATCTCCTTAGTTGACACATCATATATGCGATTGCCCTCTGCTCACTTCCTTAGTATATAAATCATATATTTGAATTATGTCATGCCATGATGTTTACATAGACAGCATGTATCTGAATTATGGCATGCCAACCCATTTTCTAAAGACATAATATAGTTATATCATCTCATCCTGTTTACATAGTCATCATATTTAAATTATGTCATTCTATCCGTGAATTATATCATGCCATCATGTTTCCATCGACGGCATGTTTGTGATTTATGGCATGCCAACCACTTTAATAGACACATCGTATAGTTATATCATGTCATCCTGTTTACATAGTCATCATATTTTGAAGTATGTCATTCTATCCTGTTTAGTTAGCCATCATACATGTGAAATTGTGTCATGCTATCCTGTTTAATTAGCCATCATATATGTGAAATTATGTCCTGCTATTCTGTTTGCTTAGACAACATAAATGTGAATTATTTCATGCCCTGTTTTCTTCCCTACTATCCATTGCACCTGTCTATCTTACAATGTCTGTACATTCAATTACTTTTCTTGTTTATCAGCCATTTCAATTGGAGGGAGTGATGGCAGTATCTGTGGGAGTAAAAACACGGTCTTCAGAAAAGATCGTGCTACCTGTCGATGCAGATAGAACCACGGTTGTACTTGCCCAAGAACCAGCCCCACCACACATAACCCACACTCATGCAGATTGTACCCCTACCCAGTTGGACAGAGAACCAGCTACACCCCTTCTAACCCCAACCCCAGCAGATAGACACCCAGTTCCCGTTGACACAGCACCGTCTCCACCACAGAGCACCCAAACACGAGCAGTTAGTAAGGCAACTGCAGTGCCCAAATCACGAGGACCACCACTCCGAACCCGAAGTCAACGCTTAAAGCAGAAGAAGAATTGTTCTCAGGTCAGGTTCCGTAGCTATGGTTCATACTACTTTGCTCTTGCATCACTGTATTTACTGATACCAACTAATTTCAAATTTGAAGGATGCAATTGAAACTCCAATGGCGCAACAGGTATGTTTTAAACCTGTTTCTTCAACGTGTTTGGCTGTTTGCTGTTGTAACTTGCTCTATGTTGATTTCAGTTTCAATTGAATAAACAGTTATGTTCTCATGCCATGCACATTACAAGTGTTGTTATTGCTGTGTAGTTTCCCACACTTATATTCTGTCTATGCTGCTTTGTCTTAAATAGATATGATTCGAACTGTATCTATCTTGATTTGGCAACATAAACTAGAATGATATAGACCATACAGTGACCATACTACATAGATATATGTTTGTTTCATGCTGTTATCCTGTCCACCTTACTACTGAACTGGTTTACCAAAATGAGTTTCATATACTACATTGTAAACCTGAGATGTGTTTGTTTGTTTCTCTTTTAGAACGCGGATAAAATATTGGAGAAGAGTACCCTGTTATGCAATGGTAAAGGAAGTAATGCAGATAAGGTTCAAGATAGTGAGACATCCCTGTTGGTCTCCAAGAAAGCTGATAAAAACTATATTGAAGACACTGAGACAACCCCAAAGTCCTGTCTTGATGTAGTGTTCGAGTTACTGGCTACCACTGCTGGCACCAGCTCTTCGAACTCATTGCCTGAATCATTTCGGCTTCTTGAGTCTCAACTTCAAGTTGAAAGGCATCGATCAGATGTTATGCGACAGGAAGCCGAAGGACTGAGGAAGTCCCTGCAGAATTCAGATGCATACTTTCTGGTGCAACAGCAAGCGCTGGAGGACTTAAGCGCCAAACAAGAGAAAGTTAATAATCTTGCTAAGCATCTTGCCAGCATTATGGGTACCCAGGATATTGTTTCTTGAGCTCTTCTAAAGTGGTTTCAGTTCTGGACCTGTTTTGCTACGGCATTTATATGCTGCTGTGTTCCCTATATTTGCACTAGTGGCGAACTTTGATGCCCAGTGGATGTAATATGTGTAATAGCCGTGATAGCCTAGTGTAAGTTGCTTGCATATTTATTTCCTTGTTGTCTTGTTTATTTGTTTGCTGGTAGTCAGTGCAGTTCTTTTTCTGCGGTTTGCTAGTGGCTGCAATAACCTATTTTTTAAAACTAGGCCACAATAACCGTGGGCTAATATTTACTGTACTAACACTGGGCCTCCTACGGGCCGTAGAAACAGTGGGCCTTCTATGGGCCGTATAAACAGTGGGCCTTCTACGGGCCGTAGAAACAGTGGGCCTTCTACGGGCCGTATCATCAATGGGCCTTCTACGGGCCATATCATCAATGGGCCTTATACGAGCTGTATGATCGATTTGCCAAACATGGGCCAAATAGACCGCATTCTAGCCGTAAACGGACTAGGGATGGAATCGTCCGTTCATGGGCCGACCATAATGGGCCATCATTAATAGGCCGTATTTGATGACGCTATGAAAATGGCCCAACGTATTAACGAACCACAAATGGGCCAACTGTAACCACGGGCTGAATTTGGCCCACAAGTAGAAAATAACAGTAACGGGCCGTAAGTAAACAAATGCTAGAAATGAGCCCAAGAGTAAATGGGCTCTGAGAAGGCCGAAAGATAACATGGGCTGGAAACGGCCCGACGGAATAACGGGCCATTAACGGGTATAAAGTGATACACTGTTCATTACGGGCTAGTTTCACCATGGGCCGTTAATGGGTGTAAAGTGATACACTGTTCATTACGGGCCAGTTTCACCACGGGCCGTTAATAGGCCAAGAGTTACATAGGGCCTCATATGGGCCAAAAGACGTCATGGGCCATACATGGGCCAGAAGTGAAAACGGGCTGGAATCATATTGGATGGCCCAGATGACGCTACTGGGCCTAATTCAGATAGGGCGTAACGGGCCTTGGGTTAGCGGGTTGTGGGCTATATGCGAACAGGCCGTTAACAGGCTTTCCATGGGCTGGCCCGCCACCTTTTGACCAAGTCAAACGGGCCGGCCTTTTCACAGGAATTGGCCTCTATTGGGCCGTGCCATGTGTGAACGTATCATAGGCGCCTTCTGTCCAATGAGTGGATGACATCTGTCCCGACGATGAGCCGACACGTGTTTCCTCCAGCCAATGATGATTTTACACGTGGAAAATCCCCATTAGTCGGGGCTGTTAACGGGTTATCAGATCCAAAACCCGACCCGATAGCTTAATGGCATTCCGTTACGGTGGATGCCACGTGTCGGTCACCCTTGACAAAAGCACTTCTGTGACGCGCGATTTATCGTCATGGAAGTGGACACTTCCGTGATGATAATTTTGGTAATGGCATGGAACACTTCTACGACAGCACATGTATGACTATCTTGATTCTGTCACAAATTTGTCATGGATGTACATGCATGACAAAAAAAGCGACCTACTGTGACAAACACATATCATCACGGAAGTGTATTTTTTTTGTAGTATAGACAACAACATGTCCCTAGTGAGCCTCTACCAGACTAGCTCGTTGATCAAAGATGGCTATGGTTTCCTAGCCATAGACATGAGTTGTCGTTTGATAACGGGATCACATCATTAGGAGAATGATGTGCTGGACAAGACCCTAATTATGAATGTAGCATATGACCGTGTCAAGTTTATTGCTATCATTTTCTGCATGTCAAGTATATGTTTCTATGACCATGAGATCATGCAACTCACTAACACCGGAGGAGTACCTTGTGTCTACCAAACATCGCAACGTAACTGGGTGACTACAAATGTGCTCTACAGGTATCTCCGAGGGTGTCTATTGAGTTGGCATGGATCAAGACTGGGATTTGTCACTCCATGTGACGGAGAGGTATCTCAGGGCCGACTCGGTAATACATCATCACAATGAGCTTGCAAGCAATGTGACTAATGGGTTATCCACGGGTTCTTGTATTACAAAACGACTAAAAAGACTTGTAGGTAACAATATTGAACTAGGTACGGTGATGCCGATGATCAAATCTCGGGCAAGTAACATATCGATAGACAAAGGTAACTACATACAGGATTATCTGAATCGTTGACATCGAGGTTCAACCAATAAAGATCTTCGTAGAATATGTAGGAACCAATACGGACAACCATATGCCGCTATTGGTTATTGACCGTAGAGGTGTCTCGGTCATGTCTGCATAGTTCTCGAACCCGTAGGTCTACACACTTACCGTTTGGTGATGATATAAGTATAGCTGAGTTGTTATGGTGGTAACCGAAGGTTGTTCGGAGTCCCAGATGAGATCTCGGACATGACGAGGAACTCCAGAATGGTCCAGAGGTGAAGATCGATATATAGGACGAAGGGAATCAGAGTCTGGAAGTGTTCCGGGGGTACCAGGTTATGACCAGGAGAACCGGAAGGGGTTTCAAGGGGGCCCGGCAAGTGTTTGGGGGGGGGTTCATGGGCCAAGGGGAGGGAGCACACCAGCCCACTAAGGGGTTGTGCACCCCCCTCACCCCTTCCCACAATCAAGAGAGGAGGTGGGGCGCCCCCCTAGGGCTGCCTCCACCTAGCTTGGGGGCAAGCCACCCTAGGGTTTCCCTAGGGGCGCCCCCATCTGTGGTGGCCACACCCCCTAGGGGACACCCTAGGGAGCCCCTCCTCCTCCCTTCCCCTATATATAGAGGGGTAAAAGGAGGGAAGCCGCACCCCATCTATGCCACAACGCTGCCCTCCCTCTCCCTCGTAGTCCATCTTCTCTCCGCACAGCTTAGCGAAGCTCTGCCGAGATTTCTCCACCACCGCCACCATCACGCCGGCGTGCTACCGGAGGACTCAAGCTACTACTTCACCATCGCTTGCTGGATCGAGGAGGTGAAGGCGTCACCGAGCCGTACATGTGTTGAACATGGAGGTGCCGTCCGTTCGACACTTGGATCGGGAGTTCGCCGGACGGATCGTGATTAGATCGCGAAGACGTTCGACTCCATCAACTACGCCTCTTAACGCTTCCGCTTAGCAATCTACAAGAGTATATAGATGCAATCTCTCCTCTCGTAGATGTTCATCTCCTAGATTGATCTTGGTGAGCGTAGGAAATTTTTTGTTTCCCATGCAACGTTCCCCAATAATAGTTTCAAGCTAAACAATGCATCAAAAACAGAATCTGTCAAAAACAGGACAGTCTGTAGTAATCTGAACATCGACCATACTTATGTAACACTACTAGAAGTACTTTGTAAAAATTTCAGAAACTTTTGGCGTTCCAGTAAAAAATGTAAAATCACGCACTGCAGCCAAAGTGTCTGTTTTTGCACCACACATACCAACAAGCAATTGAATCATCCTAAAGGAAAACCTTGGCACATTATTTTTATAATACAATGGGTTTGTACAAGGGGATAACTATTTTTGCTGAAAAGTTTCTATAATTCAAGATTCACAATATTTCCACGGGCATAAGGAGTACAAGGATATCTCCCACTCTAACGGTGTCCATCCTTCTCACTTCCACTTTTCTTTTTGAAAATTTTTAAGTTACCCTCTATATTTTTTGTTTTTAAACTTTATAAAAGCACACAACAGAATAAAATGACTCTCAAAAACTTCCGGGTTGTCTCCCTGGCAGTGCTTTCTTTAACGCCATTAAGCTAGACATAAAGTGCTCAAGTAATCAATCTAGCTGGATCCCAAGGTATATCAAAGCCAATTTTAATTAGAAATTATTTATAATTTAGTAGTGAGAGCAAATCAACATAAATCATGCAATGCCGAAGTCTAACTCTCTTCCTATGCATCAGCATGTCATAAAAGAACAATTCAAGCACATGAAGTAAAGGCCAATACATAGCATAAGCAGTTTCTTGGAAATTTATCATGTTGGAAACATAAAGAGGTGGAGATGTAGTTCCTCTCTCATTATAATTGCAAGTAGGAACAGCAAGCACATGCATATTATATTTGTCAAAGTCATCATGTGTAGTGGTAGAGGGCAACCCATCAATATAATCCTTAATAAGAGCAAACTTCTCCGATATAGTGTAGTTGGGAGAATTCAAAAAGATCATAGGGCCATCATGTGTGGGTGCAATAGCAACAATTTCATGTCTAACATAGGGAACTATAGCAAGTTCATCTCCATAAGCATAATTCATATTGTCATCTTGGCCACAAGCATAGAAAGCATCAAGTTCATCAAAAAGGGATATTTCAAAAGAATCCAAGGGATCATAGTAATTACCAGAGCATACATCCTTCAGTAAGCACGAAAGAAAATTAAACAATGTATGAGTTGAAGAGTTACTCTCATTAGAAGGTGGGCATGGGTAGCTAATCCGCTCTTGCTCCTTTTGTTCTTTGCTCTCCTCATCATCTTTTTCATCCAATGAGCTCATAGTTTCATCTATTTCTTCTTCCATGGTTTCCTGCAAAATATTAGTCTCTTCTTGGACATCGGAGACTTTCTCAATAGAGGCATCCATATCGGCATTGTATTTATAATTTTCATAGCAATATTTAAGTATAGCAAAATTTTCAGGTCTATAAACAGAATCATTGTAATCTTCATACTTTTCAAACAGAGATTCAATTTCATAAGCACCCTTAAAAGGAACAAATTCTTCTATTCGGTCCACATCATAGTAATCATATCTACCATTTGTTGGAAATATGCCCTAGAGGCAATAATAAAGTGGTTATTATTATATTTCCTTGTTCATGATAATTGTCTATTGTTCATGCTATAATTGTATTAACCAGAAACCGTAATACATGTGTGAATGCATAGATCGTAATATGTCCCTAGTAAGCCTCTAGTTAACTAGCTCGTTGACCAATAGATGGTCATGGTTTCCTGACCATGGACAATGGATGTTGTTGATAACAAGATCACATCATTAGGAAAATGATGTGATGGACAAGACCCAATCCTAAGCGTAGCACAAGATCGTGTAGTTTGTTTGCTAAAGCTTTTCTAATGTCAAGTATCATTTCCTTAGACTATGAGATTGTGCAACTCTCGGGTACCGTAGGAATGCTTTGGGTGTACCAAACGTCACAACATAACTAGGTGGCTATAAAGGTGCACTACAGGTATCTCCAAAAGTATCTATTGGGTTGGCACAAATCGAGACTGGGATTTGTCACTCCGTATGACAGAGAGGTATCTCTGGGTCCACTCAGTAATGCATCATCATAACAAGCTCAATGTGACGAAGGAGTTAGCCACGGGATCATGCGTTATGGAACGAGTAAAGAGACTTGCTGGTAACGAACGAGGTATAGAGATACCGACGATCGTATCTCGGGCAAGTAACATACCGATGGACAAAGGAAATTGTATACGGGATTGATTGAATCCCCGACATCGTGGTTCATCCGATGAGATCATCATGGAACATGTGGGAGACAACATGGGTATCCAGATCCCGATGTTGGTTATTGGCCGGAGAGATGTCTCGGTCATGTCTGCATGGTTCCCGAACCCGTAGGGTCTACACACTTAAGGTTTCGTGACGCTAGACTTGTTATGGGAAATAGTATGTGGTTACCGAAGGTTGCTCGGAGTCTCATATGAGATCCCGGATGTCACGAGGAGTTCCTAATGGTCCGGAGGTGAAGAATTATACATGGGAAGTCGAGTTTCAGTTGCCAGAATAATTTCGGGGGTTATCGGTATTGTACCGGGACCACCGAAAGGTGTCCGAGGGTCCACCGGGTGGGGCCACCTGCCCCGGTGAGCCAAGTGGGCTAAACAAAGGTGGGAACCACCCCTAGTGGGCTGGTGCACCCCCAAGGACCCAAGGTGCCTAGGGTTGAAAACCCTAGGGGGTGGGGGTGCCTCCCACCTAACTTGGGGGCAAGTCCCCCCCCCCTTGGCTGCCCTCCCCCCTCTAGATGCATCTAGGGGGAGGCCAAGGGGGGGACTTGGGGGCAAGTCCCCCCCTTGGTTGCCCTCCCCCCCTCTAGATGCATCTAGGGGGGACTGAGGGACTCCTAGACTAAGGGGTCCTCGGGCGTCCGGCCTGTTGTCTATGGGCCGGACTGATGGGCTGTGAAGATATGAAGACCGAACACTGTACCCGTGTCTGGATAGGACTCTCCTTGGCGTGGAAGGCAAGCTTGGCGAATAAAAATGAAGATTCCATCTTATGTAACCGACTCTATGTAACCCTAGACCCCCCGGTGTCTATATAAACCGGAGGGTGTAGTTCAGAAGGGATATACTCAATACCTTAGTCATACAGGCTAGACTTCTAGGGTTTAGCCATTGCGATCTCGTGGTATATCAACTCTTGTAATACTCATATTCATCAATATCAATCAAGCAGGACGTAGGGTATTACCTCCATCAAGAGGGCCCGAACCTGGGTAAAACTTTGTGTCCCCTGTCTCCTGTTACCATCAACCTTAGACGCACAGTTCAGGACCCCCTACCCGAGATCTGTCGGTTTTGACACCGACATTAGTGCTTTCATTTAGAGTTCCTCTGTGTTGTCGTTGAAAGGCTCGATGGCCCCTTCAATCGTCAATAATGACGCTATCTGCGGAGAAACTTTCCTCCCCAGGCAGATCTTCGTGTTCGGCGGCTTCGCACTATGGGCCAACTCGTTTGGCCATCTGGAGCAGATTGAAAGCTACGCCCCTGGCCATTAGGTCAGATTCAGGAGCTTGAACTACGTCGTGGACATCCGTGGAGACTTGATCTTTGTCGGATTCGATTCCGCGGTGGCCGCTCCCGGTCACCCCGATGATCATGACCTAAATCTGTCATCGGGCCGCATCCAGGAGATCGCTCATGTAACCGCTCTGGCCCGAGAGCCAGAGCAGGCTGCGCCATCCAGAAACAGAAGGATTAACCCCACCTCGGACACTGAAGATTCCACAGCATTGGAGCCGTACGTGGACCTGGCCTCACATGAGGCATGTGCCACTAGAACGCCAGACTCGTCTCTGATCGTAGGTTCTGAACCGCGTGAGCCCGTGGACGCCGAGCTTGATCGTTATCGATCTTCAAATTCAGTGCTGCAGACATCTTTCAGCACTCGCCTTTCGGCGATATGCTGAACTCATTAAAAACCTGTCCTTGGCGGAGGACCCTTAGCCGGACTATATCCGGCTCGAACTAGGGGTTGACGATGGACAATTTTACGCCCCGCCCGCCACCCACTTTATAGCCAGGATCGAGGATTTAACCGACGAACTTGATTACGACTCCGAGGACATCGATGGTATGGACGACGATGCCGGAGAAGAGGAGGCCCACAACCTGCCGTTCACCGGACGGTGGACGACCACTTCCTCGTATGACATATACATGGTGGATGCACCAAAGGAGCACATCGGCGACGACAAGGAAGACCCAGTTGAGGATAAACCTTTCAAAATACAGTCAAAGCGCCCTCGTCAGCGGCGCCTCTCTAAGTCACGCTGTAGTAAAGATAGCAACACCGACACAGGAGAAGATGACACTTCGAAAGGTGCCGAAGACAATGAAGACCCCGTCGATAAAGCAAACAAATAAGATGAACGGGAAGATGAGCAGGTTAGCCCTGTTAAACAGGCCAAGCACGAAGATTCGGAGGACGATAATTACCTCCTGCTCTCCGAAGGTGAGGTGAGCCTCGGCACCAAAGATTTCATCGTGCCTGGGGAACCTCTTGAGCAGGAGCGCTTCAAGCGCCAGCTAATAGCCACGGCAAGGAGCCTGAAAAAGAAGCATCAGCGGCTTCAAGCTGATCAGGATCTGCTCAATGATAAATGGACGGATGTCCTAGCAGTCGAAGAATACGGCCTCAAGCGCCCAACCAAAAGCTACCCAAAGCGCAAATTGCTATCTCAGTTCGATGAGGAGGCGCCGGAGTACATAACACAATCGCACAATACGGTTGACCAACCATCACGTGGTCGGGACAGAACGACAACTCATGCCGAACACCAGCCCGCCCCGCCTCATCACTCAGGCAGAGGTAAATTAGCCCATGGCCATACATATGACCTACGGCAGAACCTAAACAATAAAGCAGGACATACAAGATCAATCTACGGATCACGGGGACGCGCCTCGACACACGACCACGGCCACCTATTCGGATGTGACAAACCCAATCACGCGGGGGCCGAACACCGCAGACGAACTCTATCAGAGTTGCGTCACGATACGGCCCGATACAGAGGCCCCGCACATCCTCATTGCTTCACTGATGAGGTCCTGGATCACGAATTCCCAGAAGGATTCAAGCCCGTGAACATAGAATCATATGATGGAACCACGGACCCCGTGGTATGGATCGAGGACTTCATTCTCCACATCCATATGGCCCGTGGAGATGACCTCCACGCCATAAAATACCTCCCTCTAAAACTCAAAGGGCCAGCTCGGCATTGGCTAAAGAGTCTGCCTGAAAATTCCATTGGCAGCTGGGAGGACTTGGAAGAGGCTTTCCTCGATAACTTCCAAGGTACATATGTTCGACCTCCGGACGCTGATGACTTAAGCCATATAGTTCAACAGCCCAGAGAGTCTGCCAGGAAATTCTGGACAAGGTTCTTAACTAAAAAGAACAAAATTGTCGACTGTCTAGACGTCGAAGCTCTAGCAGCTTTTAAGCATAGCATCCGCGACGAATGGCTCTGTCGCCACCTCGACCAAGAAAAGCCAAAATCCATGGCAGCCCTCACAACACTCATGACCCGCTTTTGTGGGGGCGAGGATAGTTGGCTGGCCCGTAGCAAAAACAATGCAAGCGACGCCGACACCCCTGAAGTTAAAAGCAACAAAGACAAGTCTCGACGCAATAGATACAAGCACCAAAACAACAGTGACAACACCGATGACACAACGGTCAACGCCAGATTCAGCGGCTCTAAGTCCGGTCAGCAGAAGAAGCCATTCCAAAAGAACAATTCGGGCCCATCCAACTTGGACCGCATACTTGATCTTCTGTGCCAGATTCACGGCACCCCCGACAAGCCTCCTAATCATACAAATAAAGAGTGCTAGATTTTCAAACAGGCCGGCAAATTAAACACCAAGAACAGGAAAAAGGGATCACAAAGCAAGGACGATGACGAAGATCCATGACAACCGAACACAGGGGGACAGAAGAAGTTTCCCCCTCAGGTCAAAACGATGAACATGATATATGCTACCCACATCCCCAAGAGGGAGTGCACGCGTGCGCTCAGGGATGTCTACGCGATAGAGCCAGTCGCCCCAAAAATTCAATCCATGGTCGTCATGCCTGATCACCTTTGATCGCTGGGATCACCCAACCAGTATCCATCATGGAGGCTCAGCGGCACTGGTCTTAGACCCGATAATTTATGGGTTCCACCTGACTCGTGTCCTTATGGACGGCGGTAGCAGCCTCAATCTACTTTATCAGGATATAGTGCGAAAAATGGGCATTAACCCATCAAGGATCAAGCCTACAAAGACTACCTTTAAAGGAGTCATTCTAGGCGTAGAGGCCCGTTGTATGGGCTCAATCACATTAGAGGATGCCTTCAGATCTCCGGACAACTTCCGAAGTGAGGAGTTTTTCTTCGATATCGTCACATTCCGTAGAGGCTATCATGCACTGCTCGGATGAACTGCGTTTGCTCGATTCAACGCAGTGCCACACTTTGCTTATCTCAACCTCAAGATGCCCGGCCCACATGGCGTTATAATAGTAAATGGCAATACGGAACGCTCTCTCCGCACAGAAGAGCACACAGCTGCCCTAGCAGCAGAAGTACAATGCGGCCTTCTCAAGCAGAACCTTCATTTGGCTGCCGAGCCCTCGGACACCCTTAAGAGGGTCCGGACTACTTTGCAGGACGAGAGCTCGGCTCGTCAGGAGCTCGACAAGCAATCCGGCCTCCGTCTCAGTCCCGATCAAGCGGTGGCCTGCGTGCTGCGCATACATAACTACGCACTCAAAATTCCATGGGCATCGACGGAGGCATAGCTAGCTTGTGATCCATGGCACGACTCAACCGACATCGGATACACACATACTTTCACTTTTACTTGTTTTATTTCAGGTTTTAATCCCACTGACCCCATCAGGTGGTCTGGTTATCGGTCCTCTTGAAGGACAAACACACCAAGATGGCGAGGAGCGCAGACATACGGGGACTTTTTAGGTGATTCCGTTAACGATAACTCTACCTATCTTCCAGGACCCACATGCAGCTCTTCCCTGGTTTCGGAATGTTGAATAGCATGTTTCTTATTGCACTAGTATCAATGCGCCTTGATGTACTAATTACATTAAAGTGAAAACAGTTTGTAGCTGGAGCTATAGGACTCCAGCTTTTTACCTTTACATCTTTTCTGTTTCCTTTATCCTTTTCCTTTTTTTCTTTTCAGTTTCCCTATGGATAAACCCATTAGGTAGCACCCGTACATGTCGTTTTGATGTTTGCCAGGGGCTTTATAGCACCCACATTACGACAACACAAGTCCAAACACTTCTTATAAGTATAGTTCGGCACCCCGAAGTTAGCATTATATGCATTGGATCCGAATCATGTCTTTGGTCAATAGTTGGGTTGCCTGGCTCCTGTGCTTGGTACCCTACATTCCGCTACATCGGCTAGGGTAGTAAAGGGAGAACTACTGCGATTGTGCCCTGGTCTAAACCGGATGAGCACCTCAGTAGAGAAAGCCGAAAACTGACTGTCATGATGCGGCGAGAGCCGGTCAGCTGTTCGGAGGTCTCAAATCGTTGGAGGTTTTTCCGCATTTCGTGAAGGATCGTACTTCCCGATCAGACGCTGACAGCACTCTGGTTCATATACCAGGGGTTGCGCCTATGTTTTATTATAAAACTCCTATGGCTAAGTGAGGGCGTTCAAGCCGTATAGTCTAGTTGCATGGTTCATTGCGCTAAACAACTCCTTCAAGGACCATATAATTGGATGAAGATTGTTTAGATACCACCCCGAACACCTCCGTACTACCTATGTGAGGTCATAAGCCGACGACTGGCCAACCCTCAGATTTCATACAACACGGCCACACACGAGGATACAATCAAAACATAACTAAAAATTATATTACAAAGCGGATTTGTTTTCATCAAACAAGACAAAATACGAGTGTATTCACTCGAAAATCACGTCCTGCCCGCACTGCGCGGCTACAATATGAGACCCCTCTAGGACATCTGCAAAGTAGAACTCGGGCGTACGGTGCTCCTTGCCCTTCGGCGGCCCCTTGGTCAGCTCGACGATGTCCATCTTCGCCCACCACATTTTGCAACTAGCAAAGGCCATCTGGGCACCTTCAATACAGACCGACCACTTTACGACCTCAAGCCGTGGGCAGGCACTAACAAGCCGCTTCACAAGCCCGAAGTAGCTGCTGGGTACCAGTGCGGTAGGCCATAGCCGGACTATCAAGCCCCTCATGGCCAGTTCGGCCGCCTTGTGCAGATCAACCAACTATTTCAGCTGGTCGCTGAAGGATACCGGATGTTCTGGCCCAAGATATTGAGACCAGAATAGCTTCTCCATCGGACTCCCTTCCTCGGCTCGATAGAATTCAGCAGCATCAGATACGATGTGCGGCAAATCCGTAAACACTCTTGTAGAGCACCGAATTCGGGTAAGTAAAAGGAACATCTCTTTCATAGACTTGCCTTGCATAATGAAAGCCTTACCCGCCGCAAACTTCTTAGCCGCCTAGAATTCCTGAAGGGTGCTCTGGGTCTCGGCTCGAGCCTCTTGTGCGCTCTGGCTAGCCCTCGCAAGTTCAGACGCCTGCGTCTTCGAATCACGCTCTAGGGACTCATACTTCTTGACGGCATCCTGAAGCTCTTGCTGAACCTCGCTGACCTGGGCCTCGTGCTTTTCGCGTACAGCGTGTTCCTTGGCTGATTTGTCCTTGGCCTCGACTAATGCCTTCTTGAGGCCGCCACCTCGGTCGTGGCCCCTAGCATAGTCCATGACACTTTAGTCAGCACGAAGTATTCATCCTTCCTAACATACACGCACAGGTTACTGCATACCTTGGTTGTCCTCCAGCTGCTTCCTCACAAGGCTGAGCTCCTCCTCGGCCCGCTCCAGGCTCCGCTTCAGTTCGAAGACTTCTGCAGTATTAGCGGCAATAGCCAGCGGCAACGCCTGCTTATTTTCACAGACATCATATATTAGACTCCTGCGAAAATTGTTTTGATCCTTTGTTCGGCCTTTCTTTCCGAACACCAAACAGAGCATCAGGGGCTACTGTCTATGCTGTGATATTCTTTCTACAATTATTATTACCTCAAAGCCTGTTAAAAGGCTAGTGCAGGCTTCGGTCAGCCCACTTTTGGCAGACTGAACCTTTTTGATCACCGTACCCATGAGGACACGGTGTTCATCTACAATAGAAGCACCTCGCAGTGCTTCCATCAGATCATCCGGCACCTCTGGTTGGACGGAGGTCACCAGCAGAACAGGCACACCCCCTCCTTTCAGGTAAGGCCGTTCGCCGGACTCCGGAGCCACACAGGTCTCTGGAACGATATCCGGCTGGGGGCTGAATGGAACTCGGCCCCCACCATCAGTCCCCATGGGGACTTCTTCCCCCATGTGTCTGGCGGCCGTGGAGTCATCCTTGGACGCCGCCCTGACGATTTCCGAAGCCTCCCCTTAGCTAGGAAAGGCCCTTTGCGACACCACCTCATCATCGCCTTTGGGCGAGGTAGAGTGAGCAGGTGGTGGCGACATGCTAGCCATCTTCTTTTAGTCCAGCGAGCACTCTGTCGAGGATTGTGGAGAACTGTCGCGGGCCAGACTGTAATAGCATAAATTAAACATATTAATGTGGCAAAGAAGAAGGGCCATACATTTGGACGAGCATAAGGTCTTTGGTACTTACAAAGCGGCCCGAGGCTTGGTCCGGGGCATTCGTTCCAGACTGCTATCGACATCCCATGTGGAGTTCTCCGCGAGGGAGCCCTTCCCCCTCTTGGGTGCCTTCACCTTTAGGTTCGTGGAGGCCAACCTTTTCTTCCTTCCCCCTCAGGGGGGAGTTGTTTTCTTCCTCCTCATCATCGTCTTCGGCGACCGGAGGGTCAGTCTCGTCTTCAGACGACAGGTCTGCAGTATCCTTTCGACGAAGGCCACTCCTGGTCCCCTTGGCTACCTTCTTGGTCTTCTTCTCTAGCACTTCATACGGCATCGAGAACAACATCTTCGTCAGGAGTGGGGTCTCTTTGTCTTCGGGTAGCGGGGCTAGACAGTTAATCCGCCTCGCTATGTCAGTACAGGCCTAAGAAAAGATTGACAGGAGAGCTTAGACTTCTTTCTCACAATACGCTAGTAAAGATTATGCCTTGAGAGCATGAAAGAGCTTACCGAATTTGCTTGGCGCTTTGAGCTAAGCACACGATCCTTGGTTGTAGGTGGTGGCATCTCGCCGACCTTGAAGAGCACTTTCCAGATATCCTCGTGTGTTGTGCCGAAGAGCTCTAGCAGCATCTGGTGCTTGGCCGGATCAATTCCCACAAATAGCAGGTCCGGCATTGGCACGGGAGGATCTGGCGGATGAGCATGACCTGGATCACATTGACAAGCTTGATCTTGTTGGATATCATGTTCTGAACACACGTCTGGAGCCCTATCAGCTCGTCCGGAGAACCCCAGGATAGGCTCTTCTCTTGCCAGGAGGTGAGCCGCATCGGAGCTCCGGATCGGAATTCGGGGGCCGCCATCCAGTTGGCGTCGCGTGGCTCAGTGATGTAGAACCACCCTGATTCCCACCCCTTCACCGTTTCCATGAAAGAACCTTCGAGCCAGGTGATGTTGGGCATCCTACCCAACATAGCTCCTCCACACTTTGCCTGTTGACCGCTCACCACCTTCGGCTTCACATTGAAAGTCTCCAGCCATAGGCCGAAATGAGGTGGGATGCGGAGAAAGGCCTCGCACATGACTATAAATACCGAGATGTTGAGAATAAAGTTGGGGGCTAGATCATGGAAATATAGCCCATAATAAAACATTAGTCCACGGACAAACGGGTGGAGAGGGAATCCTAGCTCGCAGACAAAATGCGTGAGGAACACCACTCTCTCATGAGGCTCGGGGGTGGGGACGATCTATCCCTCGGCCGGAAGTCAGTAAACGATCTCCTTGGCCAGGTATCCGGCCTCTCGGAGCTCCTCTATATTTTTCCTCTTAACGGAGGAGGCCATCCATTTGCTGCCGGCTCCGGGTCCGGACATGATTGGGTGTTTGTTTGAATGGGAGCGAATGAGCACTTGGGCGTTGGAGCTCAAGAACAGAGAGGCAGGAAGAAAGCGTGGGGGAGAAAGGGGAATCTTATCTCCTTATAAGGGCGGTGAATATCGAACGCCCCCCCCCATTCGCCTTAAAATTCGCCTGCTCCCAAGGGCTGTGTAAACGACACGGTTGGGATACCCACGCTCGTATTGATGGGAATCCTATAATAAGGGGACACAATCTCTGCTTTGACAAGACGTGCCAATGACAACCGCGTCTCGAAACGTGGGGCAAAAAACAGTTCGAAATTCTGACCGGACAGGCGTGACGTCGCATTACTAAAGTTGTCAGCAGATTGATCTTGTGTGTTATTATATTCCCTCTGCGGTTGTGTGCGGTGTGTGTTGCAGGTACGGACACGATCAATTCGTCTGCATACTATTCAGGAGTTCGGAAGTAGGAACCCGCCTTGCAATGCCGAAGACAGCACTATGCGCCGGATACCTTGTCATTGAAGCCAGGTTCAGGGGCTACTGAGGGAGTCCTGGACTAAGGGGTCCTCGGGCGTCCAGCCTGTTGTCTATGGGCCGGACTGATGGGCTGTGAAGATATGAAGACCGAAGACTGTACCCGTGTCCGGATAGGACTCGCCTTGGCATGGAAGGCAAGCTTGGCGAATAACAATGAAGATTCCATCTTATGTAACCGACTCTATGTAACCCTAGATTCCCCCGGTGTCTATATAAACCGGGGGGTGTAGTCCGGAAAGGATATACTCAATACCTTAGTCATACAGGCTAGACTTCTAGGGTTTAGCCATTACGATCTCGTGGTAGATTAACTCTTGTAATACTCGTATTCATCAATATCAATCAAGCCCGAACCTGGGTAAAACTTCGTGTCCCCTGTCTCCTGTTACCATCAACCTTAGACACACAGTTCATGACCCCCTACCCGAGATCCGCCGGTTTTGACACCGACAGCGGCCCCCTCTCCCTTCACCCTATAAATAGAGGGGTGGTGGGAGGGCAGCCGAACCCCTTCCCTGGCGTAGCCCTCCCCCTGTCCAACACCTCCTCCTCCTCCTCCTCCGTAGTGCTTGGCGAAGCCCTACCGGAGAACTGCAAGCTCCACCACCACGCCGTCGTGCTGCCTGAGCTCTCCCTCAACTTCTCCTCTCCCCTTGCTGGATCAAGAAGGAGGATACGTCCCTGGGTTGTATGTGTGTTGAACACGGAGGCGCCGTCCATTTGGCGCTTGATCGGATCTTTCGCGATTTGAATCGCCA
The DNA here is from genome assembly GCF_018294505.1 of Triticum aestivum. Taxonomy (NCBI): domain Eukaryota; kingdom Viridiplantae; phylum Streptophyta; class Magnoliopsida; order Poales; family Poaceae; genus Triticum; species Triticum aestivum. The sequence continues at coordinate 179,069,877 of NC_057797.1, read as the reverse complement.
CGAGTACGACTCCATCAACCGTGTTTTTGTAACGCTTCCGCTTAGAGATCTTCAAGGGTATGAAGATGCACTCCCTCTCTCTCATTGCTAGCATCTCCTAGATTGATCTTGGTGACACGTAGGAAATTTTTTGAATTATTACTACGTTCCCTTAGTGGCATCATGAGCTAGGTCTATGCATAGAGTCTATGCACGAGTAGAACACAAAGTGGTTGTGGGTGATGATTTGTTCAATTTGCTTATCGTTACTAGTCTTATCTTGATTCGGCGGCATTGTGGGATGAAGCGGCCCGGATCGACCTTACACGTACGCTTACGTGAGACTGGTTCCACCGACTGACATGCACTTGATGCATAAGGTGGCTAGCGGGTGTCTGTCTCTCCCACTTTAGTTGGATCGGATTCGATGAAAAGGGTCCTTATGAAGGGTAAATAGCAATTGGCATACCACCGTTGTGGCTTTTGCATAGGTAAGTAGTGTTGTTGCTAGAAACCCATAGCAGCCACGTAAAACATGCAACAACAATTAGAGGACGTCTAACTTGTTTTTGCAGGGTATGCTATGTGATGTGATATGGCCAAAATGATGTTATGAACGATATATGTCATGTATGAGGTTGATCATGTTCCTGTAATAGGATTCACGACTTGCATGTTGATGAGTATGACAACCGACAGGAGCCATAGGAGTTGTCTTAATTTATTGTATGACCTGTGTGTCAATGAAAATGCCATGTAATTACTTTACTTTATTGCTAATCGTTAGCCATAGTAGTAGAAGTAATAGTTGGTGAGACAACTTCATGAAGACACGATGATGGAGATCATGCTGTCATGCCGGTGACGATGGTGATCATGCTGCGCCTTGAAGATGGAGATCAAAGGCGCAAGATGATATTGGCCATATCATGTCACTTTATGATTTGCATGTGATGTTTGTCATGTTTACATCTTATTTGCTTAGAACGATAGTAGCATAAATAAGATGATCCCTCACTAAAATTTCAAGAAAAGTGTTCCCCCTAACTGTGCACCGTTGCGAAGGTTCATTGTTTCGAAGCACCACGTGATGATCGGGTGTGATAGATTCTAACGTTCGCATACAACGGGTATAAGCTAGATTTACACATGCAAAACACTTATGTTGACTTGACGAGCCTAGCATGTACAGACATGGCCTCGGAACATGAGAGACCGAAAGGTCAAACATGAGTTGTATAGTAGATACGATCAACATGGATATGTTCATTGTTCATGACTAGTCCATCTCACGTGATGATCAGACACGGCCTAGTCGACTTGGGTCATGTATCACTTAGATGACTAGAGGAATGTCTATCTGAGTGGGAGTTCATTAAATAATTTGATTAGATGAACTTAATTATCATAAACTTAGTCTAAAATGTCTTTACAATATGTCTTGTCGATCAAATGGCCCACGCTAATGTTGCCCTCGACTTCAACGCATTCTTAGAGAAAACCAAGCTGAAAGACGATGGTAGCAACTATACGGATTGGTTCCGTAACTTGAGGATTATCCTCATAGTTGCAAAGAAAGCATATGTCCTTGAAGCACCGCTAGGTGACGCACCCATTTTCCCAGCAACTCAAGACGCTATGAACGCCTCGTAGTCGCGTATTGATGATTACTCCCTGGTTCAGTGCGACATGCTTTACAACTTAGAACCGGGGCTCCAAAAGTGTTTTGAGCAGCACAGAGCATATGAGATGTTCCAAGAGCTAAAAAATGGTTTTCCAAGCTCATGCCCAGGTCGAGAGATAAGAAGTCTTCGACAAGTTCTACAGTTGTAAGATGGAGGAAAACAGTTCTGTCAGTGAGCATATACTCAAAATGTCTGGGTTGCACAACCGCTTTCTCAGCTGGGAGTTAATCTTCCAGATGACTCGGTCATTGACAGGATCCTCCAATCGCTTCCACCTAGCTACAAGAGCTTTGTGATGAACTAAAATATGCAAGGGATGGAGAAGTCCATTCCTGAGTTATATTCAATGCTGAAATCAGCGGAGGTGGAAATCAAAAAGGAACATCAAGTGTTGATGGTGAATAAAACCACTAGTTTCAAGAAAGGCAAGGGTAATAAGAACTTCAAGAAGGACGGCAAAGGAGTTGCCGCGCCCGGTAAATCAGTTGCCGGGAAGAAGCCAAAGAATGAACCCAAGCCCGAGACTCGGTGCTTTTATTGCAAGGGAAATGTTCACTTGGAGCGGAACTGCCCCAAGTACTTAGCGGATAAGAAGGCCAGCAACGCCAAAGGTATATGTGATATACATGTTATTGATGTGTACCTTACCAGCGCTCGTAGTAGCTCCTGGGTATTTTATACTAGTGCGGTTGCTCATATTTGTAACTCAAAACAGGAGCTGCGGAATAAGCAGAGACTGCTGAAGGACGAGGTGACGATGCGCGTCGGGAATGGTTCCAAGGTCGATGTGACCGACGTCGGCACGCTACCTCTACATCTACCTACGGGATTCGTTTTAAACCTCAATAATTGTTATTTAGTGCCAGCTTTGAGCATGAACATTGTATCTGGATCTCGTTTAATGCGAGATGGCTACTCATTTAAATCCGAGAACAATGGTTGTTCCATTTATATGAGAGATATGTTTTATGGTCATGCCCCACTGGTCAATGGTTTATTTCTATTTAATCTCGAACGTGATGTTACACATATTCATAGTGTGAATGCCAAAAGATGTAAGGTTGATAATGATAGCCTCACATACTTGTGGCACATGCCTTGGTCACATTGGTGTCAAACGCATGAAGAAACTCCATGTAGATGGACTTTTGGAGTCTCTTGGTTATGAATCATTTGACACGTGCAAACCATGCCTCATTGGCAAAATGACCAAGACTCTGTTCTCCAGAACAATGGAGCGAGCAACCAACTTATTGGAAATCATACATACTGATGTGTGCGGTCCAATGAGCGTTGAGGCTCGCGGTGGCTATCGTTATGTTCTCACCCTCACTGATGACTTAAGTAGATATGGGTATGTCTACTTCATGAAACAGAAGTCTGAGACCTTTGAAAAGTTCAACGAATTTCAGAGTGAGGTAGAGAATCAACGTGACAGGAAAATAATTTTTTTACGATCAGATCGTCGAGTAGAATACTTGAGTCATGAGTTTGGCACGCACCTAAGGAAATGTGGAATTTTTCACAACTCATGCCGCCTGGAACACCTTAGCGAAATGGTGTGTCCGAATGTCGTAATCGCACTCTATTGGATATGGTGCGATCTACATGTCTCTTACCGATCTACCGCTGTCATTTTGGGGTTATGCTTTAGAGACTGTCGCATTCACTCTAAATAGGGCTCCGTCGAAATCCGTTGAGATGACACCGTATGAATTATGGTTTGGAAATAAACCGAAGCTGTCATTTCTGAAAGTTTGGGGATGTGATTCTTATGTCAAAAAACTTCAACCTGAAAAGCTCAAACCCAAGTCGGAAAAATGCGTCTTCATAGGATACCCTAAGGAAACTATTGGGTATATACCTTCTACCTCAGATCCGAAGGCAAGATCTTTGTTGCGAAGAATGGATCCTTTCTAGAGAAAGAGTTTCTCTTGAAAGAAGTAAGTGGGAGGAAAGTAGAACTTGATGAGGTACTGCCTCTTGAACCGGAGAGTAGCACAGCTCACGAAGATGTTTCTGTGGTGCCTGCGCCGACTAGAGAAAAAGTTAATGATGATGATCATGAAACTTCGGATCAAGTTTCTACTGAACTTCCTAGGTCCACAAGGACACGTTCCGCAATTGACACATTCTATGATTATGAGATATGGCAAATGGACGTCAAAACGGCATTCCTTAATGGTTTCCTTAAGGAAGAATTGTATATGATGCAACCGGAAGGTTTCGTCGATCCTAAGAATGCTGACAAGGTATGCAAGCTCCAGCGCTCCATCTATGGGCTGGTGCAAGCATCTCGGAGTTGGAACATTCGCTTTGATGAAATGATCAAAGCATTTGGGTTTATGCAGATTTATGGAGAAGCCTGTGTTTACAAGAAAGTGACTGGGAGCTCGGTAGCATTTCTCATTTTATATGTGGATGACTTACTATTGATGGGAAATGATATAGAACTTTTGGAAAGCATAAATGCCTACTTGAATAAGTGTTTTTCAATGAAGGACCTTGGAGAAGCTGCTTACATATTAGGCATCAAGATCTATAGAGATAGATCGAGACGCCTCATTGGTGTTTCACAAAGCACATATCTTGACAAGATATTGAAGAAGTTCAATATGGATCGGTCCAAGAAGGGGTTCTTGCCTATTTTGCAAGGTGTGAGATTGAGCACGGATCAATGCCCGACCTCGGCAGAAGATAGAGAAAAGATGAGTGTCATCCCCTATGCCTCAGCCATAGGGTCTATTATGTATGCCATGCTGTGTACCAGACCTGATGTGAACCTTGCCGTAAGTTTGATAGGGAGGTACCAAAGTGATCCCGGTATGGAACACTGGACAGCGGTCAAGAATATCCTGAAGTACCTGAAAAGGACTAAGGATATGTTTCTCGTTTATGGAGGTGACGAAGAGCTCGTCGCAAAGGGTTAAGTCGATGCTAGCTTCGACATAGATCTGTATGACTCCAAGTTACAAACCGGATACGTGTACATTTTGAATGGTGGGGCAGTCAACTAGTGCAGTTGCAAGCAAAGCGTCGTGGCAGGATATACATGTGAAGCGAAGTACATAGCTGCTTCGGAGGCAGCACATGAAGCACGCTGGATGAAGGAGTTCATCGCCGACCTAGGAGTTATTCGCAATGTGTCAGGCCCGATGACTCTCTTCGGTGACAACACTGGAGCTATTGCCCTTGCCAAGGAGCCCAGGTTTCACAATAAGACTAGGCATATCAAGCATCGCTTCAACTCCATTCGTGAATATATTCAAGATGAATACATAGATATTTGTAAAGTGCATACATATCTGAATGTCGCAAATCCATTGACTAAACCTCTTCCACGAGCAAAACATGATCAACACCAGAAATCTATGGGTGTTCGATTCATCACAATGTAACTAGATTATTGACTCTAGTGCAAGTGGGAGACTGTTGGAAATATGCCCTGAAGGCAATAATAAAGTGGTTATTATTATATTTCCTTGTTCATGATAATTGTCTATTGTTCATGCTATAATTGTATTAACCGGAAACCGTAATACATGTGTGAATGCATAGATCGTAATATGTCCCTAGTAAGCCTCTAGTTAACTAGCTCGTTGATCAATAGATGGTCATGGTTTCCTGACCATGGACATTGGATGTCGTTGATAATGAGATCACATCATTAGGAGAATGATGTGATGGACAAGACCCAATCCTAAGCGTAGCACAAGATCATGTAGTTCGTTTGCTAAAGCTTTTCTAATATCAAGTATCTTCCTTAGACCATGAGATTGTGCAACTCCCAGATATCATAGGAATGATTCGGGTGTACCAAACGTCACAACGTAACTGGGTGGCTATAAAGGTGCACTATAGGTATCTTCGAAAGTATCTGTTGGGTTGGCACGAATCGAGACTGGGATTTGTCACTCCGTATGACGGAGAGGTATCTCTGGGCCCACTCAGTAATGCATCATCATAATGCGTGTAGGGGGAAACGACACCTATAGGATCACAGGGAATCCCTTCTACGGTTGGCGGGCATGGGGCTGTGGAAAGAGCGGGTTTAGACGATCAGCACAGGGGAATTTATCTAGGTTCGGGCTGCAAGTGATGCGTAATACCCTACTCCTAATGGTTTGTGTTTATCTAGTGTTCTTGGACTATCTACAAAGCGCGCAGGGTCCAAAAAGTCTGAATCCTTCTCTAGTATTCCTCGGGCCTCCTTTTATAGCCAAAGGGGTCTCCATAGTGGCACACAGGAGGTGGAAAGTTCATACTGTACACACGTCTATTGCCTGGCATAGTAGGACAAACGCATTTAATGCACTGGCGGCGTGCCCTCTCACTTTATCGGGGACGGCAAGGAAGCCCGTCTCATCCGTCGCCGCCTCGTCTTGCTCTGACGCGCCTCCAGACTGACTAGGCGTGCAGCGGCACGCTGGCTGGTTGGATGCTTAGTTGGTGAGGTGGCAGAGTCTTCACGAAGATCTGCATGCTACCACGCAGGTGCTTGCTGAGTTGGCCTGGAAGCTGCACGTCGCCACGCAGGTGCCTGCCTTGTTGGCGGGTTTACTGCTGTGTTAAAACTGCGGTGGAGCCTAATACGTCCCCAACGTATCTATAATTTTTGATTGTTCCATGCTATTATATTATCCATCTAGGATGTTTTATATGCATTTATATGCTATTTTATATAATTTTGGGGACTAACATATTAACCTAGAGCCCAGTGCCAGTTTCTGTTTTTCTGTGTTTTTGAGTTTTACAGAAAAGGAATACCAAACGGAGTCCAATTGACTTGCCAATTTTTTATAATTTTCTATGGACCAAAAGAAGCCCCCAGAGTAAAAGAGTTGGGCCAGAAGAGTCCCGAGCCATCCACGAGGATGGGGGCACACCCTACACCCTGGGCGCGCCCCCTATCTCGTGGGCGACTCGGGGACCCCCTGACGTGAGACCTACGCCAAAAATTCATATAAATACAGAAACCTCCAGAAAATAACCTAGATCGGGAGTTCCGCTGCTGCAAGCCCCTGTAGCCACCAAAAACCAATCGGGACCCTGTTCCGGCACCCTGCCGGTGGGGGGATCCCTTACCGGTGGCCGTCTTCATCATCTTGGCGCTCTCCATGATGAGGAGGGAGTAGTTCACCCTCGGGGCTGAGGGTATGTACCAGTAGCTATGTGTTTGATCTCTCTCTCCCGTGTTCTTGACTCGGCACGATCTTGATGTATCGTGAGCTTTGCTATTACAGTTGGATCTTATGATGTTTCTCCCCCTCTACTCTCTTGTAATGGATTGAGTTTTCCCTTTGAAGTTATCTTATCGGATTGAGTCTTTAAGGATTTTAGAACACTTGATGTATGTCTTGCATGTGCTTATCTGTGGTGACAATGGGATATTCACGTGATCTACTTGATGTATGTTTTGGTGATCAACTTGCGGGTTCAGTGACCTTGTGAACTTATGGATAGGGGTTGGCACACGTTTTCGTCTTGACTCTCTGGTAGAAACTTTGGGGCACTCTTTGAAGTACTTTGTGTTGGTTTGAATAGATGAATCTGAGATTGTGTGATGCATATCATATAATCGTACCCATGGATACTTGTGGTGACATTGGAGTATCTAGGTGACATTAGGGTTTTGGTTGATGTGTGTCTTAGGGTGTTATTCTAGTCCGAACTCTAGGATAGATCGAACGGAAAGAATAGCTTCGTGTTATTTTACTACGGACTCTTGAATAGATCGATCAGAAAGAATAACTTTGAGGTGGTTTCGTACCCTACAATAATCTCTTCGTTTGTTCTCCGCTATTAGTTTCTTTGGAGTGACTCTTTGTTGCATGTTGAGGGATAGTTATATGATCCAATTATGTTATTATTGTTAAGAGAACTTGCACTAGTGAAAGTATGAACCCTAGGCCTTGTTTCCTAGCATTGCAATACCGTTTTCGCTCACTTTTATCATTAGTTACCTTGTTGTTTTATAATTTCAGATTATAAAAACCTATATCTACCATCCATATTGCACTTGTATCACCATCTCTTCGCTGAACTAGTGCACATATACAATTTACCATTGTATTGGGTGTGTTGGCGACACAAGAGACTCTTTGTTATTTGGTTGCAGGGTTGTTTCAGAGAGACCATCTTCATCCTACGCCTGCCACGGATTGATAAACCTTAGGTCATCCACTTGAGGGAAATTTGCTACTGTCCTACAAACCTCTGCACTTGGAGGCCCAACAACGTCTACAAGAAGAAGGTTGTGTAGTAGACGTCAAGCTCTTTTCTGGTACCGTTGCCAGGGAGGTTAGTCCTTGAAGGTGTATCTTTAGATCTTGCAATCGAATCTTTTTGTTTCTTGTTTTATCACTAGTTTAGTCTATAAAAGAAAACTACAAAAAAATGGAATCGAGGTTGCCTCATATGCTTCATCTTTTTAATATCTTTCGTGAAAATGATGGAAAGGAAAATTGTGCTCAAGTGTTAGAAGAAGAATGTATTAAAATGTTTGGCACTAAATATTTGGATGATGAGCATGATTGCAATGTTGTTAGTATGAATCCTTTGAATATCCATGACGCTAATGATATGCAAAGCCACAAGCTTTGGGATGCTATGTTTGATGAAGATGATACTTTTTGTTCCCCAAGTTTTGATGAGCAAATTTACTATGATGAAAGAATGCCTCCTATCAATGATGATTATTGTGATGACACGTATGCTATAGAGAATAATGATAACAGTGAAAATTGTCATCTTGATTTCAATTTTCAATCCCATGATAGTTATTTTGTTGAATTTGCTCCCACTATTTCGAATGAGAAGAATTTTGCTTATATGGAGAGTAGTAAAAAATTTATGCTTATGAATCATGAAAAGAATGCTTTATGAGATGGTTATATTGTTGAATTAATTCATGGTGCCACTGAAAATTATTATGAGAGAGGAACATATGCTTTTACATATTGCAATAATATCAAGTTTCCCCTCCATGTGTTGAAAATCTTGAGGTTATGCTTGTTTTGCTTTCCTATGCTAGTTGATTCTTGTTCCCACAAGTTGTTTGCTCACAAAATCCCTATGCATAGGAAGTGGGTTAGACTTAAATGTGCTTGTTATATGCTTCATCATGCTCCCGTTATGTCTCAATTTTTATCTTTTATGTGAGCATCATTGAAATTATCATGCCTAACTAAAATGGCAATAAAGAAAAGCGCTTGTTGGGAGACAACCCAAATTTTACCCCTACTGTTTTTGTGTGTCCTCATGATGAAGCTACTGTAGTAATCATGTTTTATAGCTTTTGTTTCAATAAAGTGCCAAGTAATGCCTTTAGGATCTTCTTGGGTGATTGTTGTTTGATCTTGCTGATAAAAACAGAAAGTATGCGCTCACGAAAATAATTATATTTTTTACCAGAGAGAGATAAAATACTAATTCCAACTGCGGTATATCAATATAGTTTTTATCCTGGTCGTCCTAATTTTTCATAATTCTTGTGGTTACAGAAGTATTCCAAATCTCCAGACTACTACAGACAGTTCTGTTTTTGACAGATTCTGTTTTCTATGTATTGTTTGCTTATTTTGATGAATCTATGAGTAGTATCGGAGGGTATGAACCATAGAGAAGTTGGAATACAGTAGACATTACACCAATATGAATTTAGAATGAGTTCACAACAGTACCTAAGTGGTGATTTATTTTCTTATAGTAACGGTGCTTCGAGTTTTCTGTTAACTTTTGTGCTGTGAAGTTTTCAAGTTTTCGGTAAAGATTTGATGGACTATGGAACAAGGAGTGGCAAGATCCTAAGCTTGGGGATGCCCAAGGCACCCCAAGGTAATATTCAAGGACAACCAAGAGCCTAAGCTTGGGGATGCCCCGGATGGCATCCCCTCTTTCATCTTCGTTCATCGGTAACCTTACTTGGAGCTATATTTTTATTCACCACATGATATGTGTTTTGCTTGGAGCGTCATTTTATTTTATTTTATTTTGCTTGTTGTTTGAATAATATCCCAAGATCTGAGATTCTTAAATGTTAGAGAGTCTTCACATAGTTGCATAATTATTCAACTACTCATTGATCTTCACTTATATCTTTTGAAGTAGTTTGTCGTTTGCTCTAGTGCTTCACTTATATCTTTTAGAGCGCGACGGTAGTTTTATTTTAAAGAAATTATTGATATCTCATACTTCACTTATAGTATTTTGAGAGTCTTTAGAACAGCATGGTAATTTGCTTTGGTCATGAAACTAGTCCTAATATGATGGGCATCCAAGATGGGTATAATAAAAACTTTCATATAGAGTGCATTGAATACTGTGAGAAGTTTGATACTTGATAATTTTTTTGAGATATAAAGATGGTGATATTAGAGTCATGCTAGTTGAGTAATTGTGAAATTGAGAAATACTTGTGTTGAGGTTTTCAAGTCCCGTAGCATGCATGTATGGTAACCGTTGTGTGACAAATTTGAAGCATGAGGTGTTCTTTGATTGCCTTCCTTATGAGTGGCGGTCGGGGACAAGCGATGGTCTTTTCCTACCAATCTATCCCCCTAGGAGCATGCGCGTAGTGCTTGGTTTTGATGACTTGTAGATTTTTGCAATAAGTATGTGAGTTCTTTATGACTAATGTTGAGTCCATGGATTATACACACTCTCGCCCTTCCATCATTGCTAGCCTCTTTGGTACCGTGCATTGCCCTTTCTTACCTTGAGCGTCGGTGCAAACTTCGCCGGTGCATCTAAACCCCATGATATGATACGCTCTATCAGACATAAGCCTCCTTATATCTTCCTTAAAACAGCCACAATACCTACCTATTATGGCATATCCATAGCCATTCTGAGATATATTGCCATGCAACTTTCCACCGTTCCGTTTATTATGACACGCTTCATCATTGTCATATTTCCTTGCATGATCATGTAGTTGACATCATATTTGTGGCAAAGCCACCGCTCATAATTTGTTATACATGTCACTCTTGAATCATTGCACATCCCGGTACACCGCCGGAGGCATTCATATAGAGTCATATTTTGTTCTGGTATCGAGTTGTAATTTTTGAGTTGTAAATAAATAGAAGTTTGATGATCATCATTATTAGAGCATTGTCCCGTGTGAGGAAATAAAAAAAGAGAAATGCCAAATAAAAAAGAAGAAGGCCCAAAAAAAGAGAAAGGCCAAATAAAAAAGAGAAGGCCCCAAAAATGAGAGAAAAAGAGAGAAGGGACAATGTTACTATCCTTTTTCCACACTTGTGCTTCAAAGTAGCACCATGATCTTCATGATAGAGAGTCTCTTATTTTGTCACTTTTATATACTAGTGGGAATTTTCATTATAGAACTTGGCTTGTATATTCCAACAACGGGCTTCCTCAAAATGCCCTAGGTCTTCATTAGCAAGCAAGTTGGATGCACACCCACTTAGTTTCTTTTGTTGAGCTTTCATACATTTCTAGCTCTAGTGTATCTGTTGCATGGCAATCCCTACTCCTCGCATTGACATCAATTGATGGGCATATCCATAGCCCGTTGATTAGCCACGTCGATGTGAGACTTTCTCCCTTTTTGTCTTATCCACACAACCTCCATCATTATATTCTGTTCCACCTATAGTGCTATGTCCATGGCTCGTGCTCATGTATTGCGTGAAAGTTGAAAAAGTTTGAGAATACTAAAGTATGAAACAATTGTTTGGCTTGTCCTCAGGGTTGTGCATGATGGGAGCATTTTGTGTGACGAAAATGAAGCATGGCCAAACTATATGATTTCATAGGGATGAGCTTTCTTTGGCTATGTTATTTTGAGAGGACATAATTTCTTGGTTAGTATGCTTCAGGTATTATTGTTTTTTGTCAATATTAAACTTTTGGCTTGAATATTATGGATCTGAACATTCTTGCAACAATAAATAAGATTACATTGATGAATATGTTAGATAGCATTCCACATCAAAAATTCTGTTTTTATCATTTACCTACTCGAGGACGAGCAGGAATTAAGCTTGGCGATGCTTGATACGTCTCCAACGTATCTATAATTTTTGATCGTTCCATGCTATTATATTATCCATCTAGGATGTTTTACATGCATTTATATGCTATTTTATATGATTTTTGGGACTAACCTATTAACCTAGAGACCAGTGCCAGTTTCTGTTTTTTCCTTGTTTTTGAGTTTTACAGAAAAGGAATACCAAACGGAGTTCAATTGACATGCCAATTTTTCATGATTTCTTATGGACCAAAAGAAGCCCCGGGAGTAAAAGAGTTGGGCGAGAAGAGTCCGGAGACATCCACGAGGGTGGGGGCGCGCCCTACTCCCCTAGGTGCGCCCCCCTATCTCGTGGACGACTCGAGGACCCCCCCCCCCCCCCCCGACATGAGACCTACGCCAAAAATTCCTATAAATACAGAAACCTCTAGAAAATAACCTAGTTCGGGAGTTCTGCTGCCGCAAGCCCCAGTAGCCACCAAAAACCAATCGGGACCCTGTTTCGGCACCCTGCCGGAGGGGGGATCCCTCACCGGTGTCCATCTTCATCATCCCGGTGCTCTCCATGACGAGGAGGGAGTAGTTCACCCTCGGGGTTGAGGGTATGTACGAGTAGCTATGTGTTTGATCTCTCTCTCTCGTGTTCTTGATTCGGCACAATCTTGATGTATTGCGAGTTTTGCTATTATAGTTGGATCTTATGATATTTCTCCCCCTCTACTCTCTTGTAATGGATTGAGTTTTCCCTTTGAAGTTATCTTATCATATTGAGTCTTTAAGGATTTGAGAACACTTGATGTATGTCTTGCATGTGCTTATCTGTGGTGACAATGGGATATTCACGTGATATACTCTATGTATGTTTTGGTGATCAACTTGCGGGTTCAGTGACCTTGTGAACTTATGCATAGGGGTTGGCACACGTTTTCGTCTTGACTCTCCTGTAGAAACTTTGGGGCACTCTTTGAAGTACTTTGTGTTGGTTTGAATAGATGAATCTAATATTGTGTGATGCATATCATATAATCATACCCATGGATACTTGTGGTGACATTGGAGTATCTAGGTTACATTAGGGTTTTGGTTGATGTGTGTCTTAAGGTGTTATTCTAGTACGAACTCTAGGATAGATCGAACGGAAAGAATAGCTTCGTGTTATTTTACTACGGACTCTTGAATAGATCGATCAGAAAGGATAACTTTGAGGTGGTTTCGTACCCTACAATAATCTCTTCGTTTGTTCTCTGCTATTAGTTTCTTTGGAGTGACTCTTTGTTGCATGTTGAGGGATAGTAAAATGATCCAATTATGTTATTATTGTTGAGAGAACTTGCACTAGTGAAAGTATGAACCCTAGGTCTTGTTTCCTAGCATTGCAATACCATTTTTGCTCACTTTTATCATTAGTTACCTTGCTGTTTTTATAGTTTCAGATTATAAAACCTATATCTACCATCCATATTGCACTTGTATCACCATCTCTTCGCCGAACTACTGCACCTATACAACTTACCATTGTATTGGGTGTGTGACACGTCCATTTTGCATCATGCTTTTATATCGATGTTTATTGCATTATGCCTATTATCTCCTATTTTACAAGGTTTACATGAAGAGGGAGAATGTCGGCAGCTGGGATTCTGGGCTGGAAAAGGAGCGAATATTAGAGACCTATTCTGCACAGCTCCAAAAGTCCTGAAACTTCACGGAAGTTATTTCCAGAATATATAAAACATATCGAGCAAAGAAAGTTCCAGAGGGGGGCCACACCCTGGCCACGAGGGTGGGGGCGCGCCCTACCCCCCCTAGGCACGCCCCTGCCTCGTGGGACCCCTGGTGGCCCTCTGATGCCCATCTTATGCTATATGAGGTCTTTCATCGAGGAAAAAATCATAAGCAAGCTTACGGGACGAAACTCCGCCGCCACGAGGCGGAACCTTGGCGGAACCAGTCTAGGGCTCCGGCAGAGCTGTTCTGCCAGGGAAACTTCCCACCAGGAGGGGGAAATCATCACCATAGTCATCACCAACGATCTTCTCATCGGGAGGGGGTCAATCTCCATCAACATCTTCACCAGCACCATCTCATCTCAAACCCTAGTTTATCTCTTGTATCCAATCTTTGTCTCAAAACCTCATATTGGTACCTATGGGTTGCTAGTAGTGTTGATTACTCCTTGTAGTTGATGCTAGTTGGTTTACTTGGTGGAAGATCATATCTTCAGATCCATTATTCATATTAATACCCCTATGATTATGAACATGAATATGCTTTGTGAGTAGTTATGTTTGTTCCTGGGGACATGGGAGAAGTCTTGCTATTAGTAGTCATGTGAATTTGGTATACATTCGATATTTTGATGAGATGTATGTTGTCATCCCTCTAGTGGTGTCATGTGAACGTCAACTACATGACACTTGACCATTGTTTGTTCCTAGAGGGAGGCATTGGGAAGTAATAAGTAGATGATGGGTTGCTAGAGTGACAGAAGCTTAAACCCTAGTTTATGCGTTGCTTCGTAAGGGGCTGATTTGGATCCGTATGTTTCATGCTATGGTTAGGTTTACCTTAATACTTCTGTTGTAGTTGTGGATGCTTGCAATGGGGGTTAATCATAAGTGGGATGCTTTTCCAAGTAAGGACAGCACCCAAGCACCGGTCTATCCACATATCAAATTATCAAAGTACCGAACGCGAATCATATGAATGTGATGAAAACTAGCTTGACGATAATTCCCATGTGTCCTCGGGAGCGCTTTACTTCATATAAGAGTTTGTCCAGGCTTGTCCTTTGCCACAAAAATGATTGGGCCATCTTGCTGCACCTTACTTAATTTTGTTACTTCCTACTCGTTACAAATTACCTTATCACAAAACTATCTGTTACCGATAATTTCAGTGCTTGCAGAGAATACCTTACTGAAAACTGCTTATCATTTCCTTCTGCTCCTCGTTGGGTTCGACACTCTGACTTACCTAAAAGCTATGATAGATCCCCTATAGTTGCGGGTCATCAAGACTCTTTTCTAGTGATGTTGCCGGGGAGTGAAGTGCCTTTGGTAGGTGGAATTTGGTAAGGAAAATTTATATAGTGTGCTGAAATTTACTGTCACTTGTTACTATGGAACATAATCCTTTGAGGGGCTTGTTCGGGGTATCTTCACCCCGACTAGTAGAGCAAAGAGTTTCTCCTCAACCTACTGAACCTACTAAAAATGTTTACTTTGAAATTCCTTTGGGTATATAGAGAAACTGCTAGCTAATCCTTTTGCAGGAGATGGAACATTGCATCCCGATTTACACTTAATCTATGTGGATGAAGTTTGTGGATTATTTAAGCTTGCAGGTATGCTCGATGATGTTATCAAGAAGAAATTCTTCCCTTTATCTTTGAAGGGAGATGCATCGACATGTTATAGGCTATGTGATGATATGGGATCATGCGACTACAAGCGATTGAAATTGGAATTCCATCGGAAGTTTTATCCTATGCATCTTGTTCATTGTGATCGTAATTGCATATATAATTTTTGGCCTCGCGAAGGATAAAGCATCGCTCAAGCTTGGGGGAGGCTTAAGTCAATGTTATATTCATTCCCCAATCAGGAGCTCTCAAGAGAAATGATTATTCAAAAAAATTATGCTCGGCTTTCTCTCAGTAATCGCTCCATGTTCGATACTTCTTATACTGAATCTTTTATGATGAAGACTTTGAATTCAAATTGGATTTATTGGAAAGAATTAAATGCTACTCTGAAGATTGGGACCTCGAAGAAGGTAAGGAGTCAGGTATAACACCTAAGTTTGATTGTGTTAAGTCTTTTATGGATACCGATGCTTTTCATGAATTTAGCACTAAATATGGACTTAACTCTGAGATAGTAGCTTCCTTTTGTGAATACTTTGCTACTCATGTTGATCTCCCTAAGGAGAAGTGGTTTAAATATAATCCTCTCATTGAAGTAAAAGTAGTTGCACCTATTATAATTGAAGAAAAGACTATCACTTATAATGATCCTGTTGTTCCTACTGCTTATGTTGAGAAACCACCTTTCCCTGTTAGAATAAAGGATTATGCTAAAGTTTCAAATATAGTCAACAAAAGTAATATTAGGACACACAAACCCCCGGAGCAAGTTAAAGTTGAACCTAAGATTGTTATGGTTAAAGATCTCTTGGCTGATAATATTGATGGGCATGTTATTTATTTCTGTGATGAGACTGCTAGAATTGCTAGACCTGATACTAAACATAAACATAGACCTGTTGTAGGCATGCCTGTTATTTCTGTTAAAATAGGAGATCATTGCTATCATGGCTTATGTGATATGGGTGCTAGTGCAAGTGCAATACCTCATTCCTTATACAAAGAAATTATGCATGATATTGCACCTGCTGAGATAGAAGATATCGATGTTACCATTAAGCTTGCCAATAGAGATACTATTTTCACCAATTGGGATTGTTAGAGATGTTGAAGTCTTGTGTGGGAAGGTTAAATATCCTACTGATTTTCTTGTTCTTGGTTCCCCACAAGATAGCTTTTGTCCCATTATATTTCGTAGACCCAACTTGAATACTGTTAATGCCAAGATAGATTGCAATAAGGATATTGTTTCTATTGGTTTAGGGGATATGTCTCATGAGTTTAATTTTGCTAAGTTTCATAGACAACCCCGTGATGAAGAATTGCCTAGTAAAGATGAAATAATTGGTCTTGCTTCTATTGTCGTGCCTCCCACTGATCCTTCAGAACAATATTTGCTAGACCATGAAAATGATATGTTTATGAATGAAAGAAGGGAAATAGATGAAGTATTCTTTAAACGGGGACCTATTCTGAAGCACAATTTGCATGTTGAAATCCTAGGGGATCCTCCTCTAGCCAAGGGTGATCCCGTGTTTGAGCTTAAACCATTGCATGATACTCTTAAATATGCTTATCTTGATGGAAAGAAGATATATCTTGTTATTATTAGTGCTAACCTTTCAGAGTACGAGGAAGAAAAATTATTGAAAACTCTAAAGAAGCACCGCGCTGCTATTGGATATACTCTTGATGATCTTAAGGGCATTAGTCCCACTCTATGTCACCACAAAATAATTTTGGAGAAAGATGCCAAACCAGTTATTGATCACCAACGACGGCTGAATCCTAAGATGAAAGAAGTGGTAAGAAAGAAAATATTAAAGCTCCTTGAGGCAGGCATAATTTATCCCGTTGCTGATAGTTAGTGGGTAAGTCATGTCCATAGTGTCCCTAAGAAGGGAGGTATTACTGTCGTTCCTAATGATAAAGATGAATTGATTCCACAAAGAATTATTACGGGATATAGAATGGTAATTGATTTCCGCAAATTAAATAAAGCTACTAAAAAGGATCATTACCCTTTGCCTTTCATTGATCAAATGCTAGAAAGATTATCCAAACATACACATTTTTGCTTTCTAGATGGTTACTCTGGCTTCTCTCAAATACCTGTGTCAGCTGATGATCAAGCAAAGACCACTTTTACTTGCCCTTTCGGTACTTTTGCTTATAGATGTATGCCTTTTGGTTTATGTAATGCACCTGCTACCTTTCAAAGATGCATGATGGCTATATTCTCTGACTTTTGTGAAAAGATTTGTGAGGTTTTCATGGACAATTTCTCCATTTATGGATCCTATTTTGATGATTGCTTGAGCGACCTTGATCGAGTTTTACAGAGATGTGAAGAAACTAATCTTGTCTTGAATTGGGAGAAGTGCCACTTTATGGTTAATGAAGGTATTTTCTTGGGGCATAAAATTTCTGAAAGAGGTATTGAAGTTGATAAAGCTAAAGTTGATGCTATTGAAAACATGTTGTGTCCCAAGGACATCAAAGGTACAAGAACTTTCCTTGGTCATGCCGGTTTTTATAGGAGGTTCATTAAGGACTTTTCAAAAATTTCCCGGCCTCTGACTAACCTATTACAAAAATATATTCCTTTTGTATTTGGTGATGATTGTGTAGAAGCATTTGAAATACTTAAGAAAGCTTTGATTTCTGCACCTATTGTTCAGCCACCTGATTGGAATTTACCTATTGAAATTATGTGTGATACTAGTGATTATGCTGTAGGTGGTGTTCTAGGGCAAAGAGTTGATAAGGAATTAAATGTTATTCAATATGCTAGTAAAACTCTAGACAATGCCCAGAGAAATTATGCTACTACCGAAAATGAATTTTTAGCAGTTGTTTTTGCTTGTGATAAGTTCGAACCTTATATTGTTGATTCTAAAGTAACTATTCACACTGATCATGCTGCTATTAAATACCTTATGGAAAAGAAAGATGCTAAACCTAGACTTATTAGATGGGTTCTCCTACTACAAGAATTTGATTTGCATATTATTGATAGAAAGGGAGCTGAGAACCCCGTTGTAGACAACTTCTCTAGGTTAGAGAATGTTCTTGATGACCCACTACCTATTGATGATAGCTTTCCTGATGAACAATTAAATGTCATAAATGCTTCTCGAACTGCTCCATGGTATGCTGGTTATCCTAATTATATTGTTGCTAAATTTATACCACCTAGTTTCACATACCAGCAAAAGAAAAAGTTCTTCTATGATTTCACACATTACTTTTGGGATAACCCACATCTTTATAAACAAGGAGTAGATGGTGTTATTAGACGTTGTGTACCTGAGCATGAACAGGAACAGATCCTACGCAAGTGTCACTCCGAAGCCTATGGAGGACACCATGCTGGAGATAGAACTGCACACAAGGTATTGCAATCCAGTTTTTGTTGGCCTACTCTCTTCAAGGATGCCCGTAAGTTTGTCTTATCTTGTGATGAATGTCAAAGAATTGGTAATATTAGTAGACGTCCAGAAATGCCTATGAATTATTCACTTGTTATTGAACCATTTGATGTTTGGGGCTTTGATTATATGGGACCTTTTCCTTCCTCTAATGGGTATACACATATTTTAGTTGTTGTTGATTATGTTACTAAGTGGGTAGAAGCTATTCCAACTAGTAGTGCTGATCATAACACCTCTATTAAGATGCTTAAAGAAGTTATTTTTCCGAGGTTTGGAGTCCCTAGATATTTAATGACTGATGGTGGTTCACATTTTATTCATGGTGCCTTTCATAAAATGCATGCTAAGTATGATGTTAATCATAGAATTGCATCTCCATATCATCCACAGTCTAGTGGTCAAGTAGAACTTAGCAATAGAGAGCTCAAATTAATTTTGCAAAAGACTATTAATAGATCTAGGAAGAATTGGTCCAAGAAACTTGATGATGCACTATGGGCCTATAGAACTACATATAAAAACCCTATGGGTATGTCTCCGTATAAAATGGTTTATGGTAAAGCATGTCACTTACCTCTTGAATTAGAACATAAGGCATATTGGGCTATTAAAGAGCTCAACTATGACTTCAAACTTGCCGGTGAGAAGAGGCTTTTTGGCATTAGCTCACTTGATGAATGGAGAACCCAGGCATATGAAAATGCCAAACTGTTTAAAGAAAAAGTTAAAAGATGGCATGACAAAAGGTTACAAAAGCGTGAGTTTAATGTAGGTGATTATGTA
The DNA here is from genome assembly GCF_018294505.1 of Triticum aestivum. Classification (NCBI taxonomy): domain Eukaryota; kingdom Viridiplantae; phylum Streptophyta; class Magnoliopsida; order Poales; family Poaceae; genus Triticum; species Triticum aestivum. The sequence goes on along the minus strand of NC_057797.1, from coordinate 179,050,626 downwards.
TTGCTATACAACTCTCGTTTAAGATTTTTCGCAGAAAAATTCTCTCTAAATGGGAAGGCCCTTTCGTCATCGAGGAGGTCTATCGTTCCGGTGCCATAAAAATCAACAACTTCGAAGGCACAAATCCGAGGGTGGTGAACGGTCAAAGAATAAAACATTATATCTCACGTAATCCTATAAATGTTGAAACTAATATTATTGAAATCGTAACCCCGGAGGAATACATAAGGGACACTTTCCAGAACGTTCCAGACCCCGAAAAGGAATAGGTACGTCGTACGGTAAGTAAACGGGCACCAAGACAGTTCTAATGGAAATTTTTCTCCGTTTTGGAATATTTAGAAAAATAGGAAAATAAGAAGCAGTCTGGGAAGGACACGAGGCTTCCACGAGGGTGGGAGGTGATACGTCTCCAACGTATCTATAATTTTTTATTGCTCCATGCTATATTATCTACCGTTTTGGACTATATTGGGCTTTATTTTCCACTTTTATATTATTTTTGGGACTAACCTATTAATCGGAGGCCCAGCCTAGAATTGCTGTTTTTTGCCTATTTTAGTGTTTCGAAGAAACGGAATATCAAACGGAGTCCAAACGGAATGAAACCTTCGGGAACGTGACTTTCTCACCGAACGTGATCCAGGAGACTTGGACCCTACGCCAAGGCATCAGAGAGGCGGTCACGAGGGTGGGGGCGCCCCCCTAGGGCGCGCCCCCTGCCTCGTGGGCCCCTCGGAGCTCCACCGATGTACTTCTTCCTCCTATATATACCTACCTACCCCCAAACGAACAGAGACGGAGCCAAAAACCTAATTCCACCGCCGCAACTTTTTGTATCCATGAGATCCCATCTTGGGGCCTGTTCCGGAGCTCCGCCGGAGAGGGCCGTCATCACGAAGGGCTTCTACATCATCATAGCCTCTCCGATGAAGTGTGAGTAGTTTACCTCAGACCTTCGGGTCCATAGTTAGTAGCTAGATGGCTTCTTCTCTCTTTTTGGATCTCAATACAAAGTTCTCCCCCTCTCTTGTGGAGATCTATTCGATGTAATCTTCTTTTTGCGGTGTGTTTGTTGATACCGATGAATTGCGGGTTTATGATCAAGTCTATCTATCAATAATATTTGAATCTTCTCTGAATTCTTTTATGTATGATTGGTTATCTTTGCAAGTCTCTTCGAATTATCCGTTTGGTTTGGCCAACTAGATTGGTAGTTCTTGCCATGGGAGAAGTGCTTAGCTTTGGGTTCGATCTTGCGGTGTCCTTTCCCAGTGATAGAAGGGGCAGCAAGGCACGTATTGCATCGTTGCCATCGAGGATAACAAGATGGGGTTTATTTCATATTGCATGAATTTATATCTCTACATCATGTCATCTTACTTAAAGCGTTACTCTGTTTTTAACTTAATACTCTAGATGCATGGTGGATAGCAGTCGATGAGTGGAGTAATAGTAGTAGATGCAGAATCGTTTCGGTCTACTTGTCACGGACGTGATGCCTATATACATGATCATGCCTAGATATTCTCATAACTATGCTCAATTCTGTCAATTGCTCAATAGTAATTTGTTCACCCACCGTAGAATACTTATGGTCTTGAGAGAAGCCACTAGTGAAACCTATGACCCCCAAGTCTATTCTCATCATATCAATCTCCATCACTTTAATCTTGCTTTGCTTTTACTTTATCTTTTATTTTTCACTTTGCATCTTTATACCAAAAATACCAAAAATATTATATCTATCAGATCTCACTCTCGTAGGTGACCGTGAAGGGATTGACAACCCCTAATCGCGTTGGTTGTGAGTAGCTATCGTTTTTCGTAGGTACGAGGGACTTGAGCGTGGCCTCCTACTGGATTGATACCTTGGTTCTCAAAAACTAAGGGAAATACTTACGCTACTCTGCTGCATCATCCCTTCCTCTTCGGGGAAATCCAACGCAAGCTCAAGAGGTAGCAAGAAGGATTTCTGGCGCCGTTGCCGGGGAAGTCTACGCAAAAAGTCAACATACCAAGTACCCATCACAATCCCTATCTCTCGCATTACATTATTTGCCATTTGCCTCTCGTTTTCCTCTCCCCCACTTCACCCTTGCCGTTTTATTCACCCTCTCTATTTGCCTCTTTTTGCCCGCTTGCTTTTTGTTTGCTCGTGTGCTAGTTTGTTTGCTTCTCGTCATGGCTAGTCTCATATCTTCTCCATTGTCTCCCGAGAATGAAGTTCTAAATTTTAAACAAAGGGAGGGAGAAAATCTAAAAGATGCTTGGTATAGAATTTGCAATGCTCAAAATAGATCTACCGAGAAGCAATCTACTTCAGTTCTTCTCCGCAATTTTTATGTAGGTGTTAATCCTTGGTATAGATATATCCTCGATACCATTACTGGAGGGAACTTCTTGGGTAGCCATACTTTTGATTCTTATAATGCTATGTTAGATTTATTTGGCTCACCACCTCTTTTGGTTAACGGAACCATGTTAACTTTGGAGCATGTTATGCAAAGACTTGAAATTATTGAAAATAAAGTTGCTACTATTGAATTAATTGAAAATCTAGATAAAAATATCCACAATCAAATTACTCAATATGGATCTAAGGTAGGAATGACTTTGAAAAGTATTAAGGAAAATGAACCCATAGTTAATGAGAAGATAAACTTAGATTCTACTAGAATTGATAAACTTGAGGGTATCATTACAAACTTGGGAACCGATTTTTCTTATGTAAAGAATACTCCAAGTCCTCCTACTAAAATTGCCAAGCTTATGTATGTTCCTAAAAATAAGGGTGAATCATCTAGTAAGGAAACTGCGGATCTTAAATCTATAAGTATTCATCCCAATCTTTTTGCTATCATTAAGGAACCAATTGCTACAATGAATTTTTTGATCTTGTGCCTAAAAGTTTGATAATCACTAGAAAGGAATAAATTTCTAAGAAATATAGATTCCTCATTGAATAATTGCCTACCAAAGATGGCAATACCTAGATCTATCCTCGCTTTTATGCCTAGCTAGGGGCGTTAAACGACAGCGCTTGTTGGGAGGCAACCCAATTTTATTTTTATTCCTTGCTTTTTGCTCCTGTTTAGTAATAAATAAATTATCTAGCCTCTGTTTTGGTTGTGTCTTTTGTGTTTAATTAGTGTTTGTGCCAAGTAGAACCGTTGGGAAGACTTGGGAAAGTCTTGTTGAACTTGCTGTAAAAAACAGAAACTTTAGCGCTCACGAGAACTGCTGTCACTTTTATTTGGATAGTGTTATTTAGTAAATTACTTTTGCAGATGATTAATAGATAAATTCCTCACGTCCAGCAATTTATTTTAGAATTTTTGGGGTTCCAGATCTTACGCTAGCTACAGATTACTACAGACTGTTCTGTTTTTGACAGATTCTGTTTTTCGTGTGTTGTTTGCTTATTTTGATGAATCTATGGTTAGTAAAATAGTTTATAATCCATAGAGAAGTTGGAATACAGTAGGTTTAACACCAATATAAATAAATAATGAGTTCATTACAGTACCTTGAAGTGATCTTTTGTTTTCTTTCGCTAACGGAGCTCACGAGTTTTCTACTTTAAGTTTTGTGTTGTGAAGTTTTCAAGTTTTGGGTGAATTCTTGTGATGGATTATGGAACAAGGAGTGGCAAGAGCCTAAGCTTGGGGATGCCCATGGCACCCCCAAGATAATCCAAGGACACCAAAAAGTCAAAGCTTGGGGATGCCCCGGAAGGCATCCCCTCTTTCGTCCACTTCCATCGGTAATTTACTTGGAGCTATATTTTTATTCACTAACATGATATGTGTTTTGCTTGGAGCGTCTTGTATTATTTGTTTCTTTGGTTGTTAGTGTGCCACAATCATCCTTGATGTACACACCTTTTGAGAGAGCCATACATGAATTAGAATTTGATAGAATACTCTATGTGCTTCACTTATATCTTTTTGAGCTAAGTAGTTTTGCTCTATGTGCTTCACTTATATTTTTTGAGCGTTATAATTTTGCTCTATGTGCTTCACTTAGATCTTTTAGAGCACGGTGGTGGATTTGTTTTAAAGAAACTATTGATCTCTCATGCTTCACTTAAATTATTTTGAGAGTCTTAATAGCATGGTAATTTGCTTAATAATAACATGCTTGGTATTCAAGATTTGTGAAACTTTCTTTTGAGTGTGTTGAATACTAAGAAAAGTTGGATTCTTGATAATTGTTTTGAGATATGGAGGTAATAATATCAAAGTCATGCTAGTAGAGTAATTGTGAATTTGAGAAGTGCTTGTGTTGAAGTTTGCAAGTCCCGTAGCATGCACGTATGGTAAACGTTATGTAACAAATTTGAAACATGAGGTGTTATTTGATTGTCCTCCTTATGAGTGGCGGTCGGGGACGAGCGATGGTCTTTTCCTACCAATCTATCCCCCTAGAAGCATGCGCGTAATACTTTGGTTTTTGATGGCTTGTAGATTTTTGCAATAAGTATATGAGTTCTTTATGACTAATGATGAGTCCATGGATTATACGCACTCTCACCCTTCCATCATTGCTAGCCTCTACGGTACCGTGCATTGCCCTTTCTCACATCGAGAGTTGGTGAAAACTTCGCTGGTGCATCCAAACCCCGTGATATGATACGCTCTTTCACACATAAACCTCCTTATATCTTCCTCAAAACAGCCACCATACCTACCTATTATGGCATTTCCATAGCCATTCCGAGATACATTGCCATGCAACTTTCCACCATCCAGTTTATCATGACACATTCATCATTGTCATATTGCTTAGCATGATCATGTAGTTGACATAGTATTTGTGGCAAAGCCACCATTCATAATTTTATTCATACTTGTCACTCTTGATTCATTGCATATCCCGGTACACCGCCGGAGGCATCCATATAGAGTCATACTTTTTTCTAGTATCGAGTTGTAATCATTGAGTTGTAAATAAATAGAAGTGTGATGATCATCATCCAATAGAGCATTGTCCCCCAAAAAAAGGCCCAAAAAAGGGGCAATGCTACTATCTTTTTTTCCACACTTGTGCTTCAAAGTAGCACCATGTTCTTCATATAGAGAGTCTCTTGAGTTATCACTTTCATATACTAGTGGGAATTTTCATTATTGAACTTGGCTTGTATATTCCAACAATGGGCCTCCTCAAGTGCCTAGGTCTTCGTGAGCAAGCAAGTTGGATGCACACCCACTTAGTTTCTTTTATTGATCTTTCATACATTTATAGCTCTAGTGCATCCGTTGCATGGCAATCCCTGCTCCTTGCATTAACATCAGTCGATGGGCATCTCCATAGCCCATTGATTAGCCTCATTGATGTGAGACTTTCTCCTTTTTGTCTTCTCCACATAACCCCCATCATTATATTCTATTCCACCCATGGTGCTATATCCATGGCTCATGCTCATGTATTGCGTGAAAGTTTATGACTTTGAAATTATTAAGGTATGAAACAATTGCTTGGCTTGTCATCGGGGTTGTGCATGATGAGAGCATTCTTGTGTGACGAAAATGGAGCATGAATAAACTATATGATTTTGTAGGGATGAACTTTCTTTGGCCATGTTACTTTAAGAAAACATAATTACTTTGTTAGTTTGCTTGAAGTATTATTATTCTCTATGTCAATATGAACTTTTGTCTTAAATCTTCCTAATCTGAACATTCATACCACAATTAAGAATATTTGCATTGAAATTATGCCAAGTAGCACTCCGCATCAAAAATTCTCTTTTTATCATTTACCTACTCGAGGACGAGCAGGAATTAAGCTTGGGGATGCCTGATACGTCTCCAACGTATCTATAATTTTTTATTGCTCCATGCTATATTATATACTTTTTGGACTATATTGGGCTTTATTTTCCACTTTTATATTATTTTTGGGACTAACCTATTAACCGGAGGCCCAGCCCAGAATTGTTGTTTTTTGCCTATTTCAGTGTTTCGAAGAAACGAAATATCAAATGGAGTCCAAACGGAATGAAACCTTCGGGAACGTGATTTTCTCACCGAACGTGATCCAGGAGACTTGGACCCTACGCCAAGGCATCAGAGAGGCGGTCACGAGGGTGGGGGGCGCCCCCTAGGGCGCGCCCCCTGCCTCGTGGGCCCCTCGAAGCTCCACCAACGTACTTCTTCCTCCTATATATACCTACGTACCCCCAAACGAACAGAGACGGAGCCAAAAACCTAATTCCACCGCCGCAACTTTCTGTATCCACAAGATCCCATCTTGGGGCCTGTTCCGGAGCTCCGCCGGAGAGGGTCGTCATCACGGAGGGCTTCTACATCATCATAGCCTCTCCGATGAAGTGTGATTAGTTTACCTCAGACCTTCGGGTCCATCGTTAGTAGCTAGATGGCTTCTTCTCTCTTTTTGGATCTCAATACAAAGTTCTCCCCCTCTCTTGTGGAGATCTATTCGATGTAATCTTCTTTTTGTGGTGTGTTTGTTGAGACCGATGAATTGTGGGTTTATGATCAAGTCTATCTATCAATAATATTTGAATCTTATCTGAATTCTTTTATGTATGATTGGTTATCTTTGCAAGCCTCTTCGAATTATCCGTTTGGTTTGGCCTACTAGATTGGTAGTTCTTGCCATGGGAGAAGTGCTTAGCTTTGGGTTCGATCTTGCGGTGTCCTTTCCCAGTGACAGAAGGGGCAGCAAGGCACGTATTGCATCGTTGCCATCGAGCATAACAAGATGGGGTTTATTTCATATTGCATGAATTTATCTCTCTACATCATGTCATCTTACTTAAAGCGTTACTCTGTTTTTAACTTAATACTCTAGATGCATGGTGGATAGCGGTCGATGAGTGGAGTAATAGTAGTAGATGCAGAATCGTTTCGGTCTACTTGTCATGGACGTGATGCCTATATACATGATCATGCCTAGATATTCTCATAACTATGCTCAATTCTGTCAATTGCTCAATAGTAATTTGTTCACCCACCGTAGAATACTTATGCTCTTGAGAGAAGCCACTAGTGAAACCTATGGCCCCCGGGTCTATTCTCATCATATCAATCTCCATCACTTTAATCTTTCTTTGCTTTTACTTTATCTTTTATTTTTCACTTTGCATCTATATACCAAAAATACCAAAAATATTATATCTATCAGATCTCACTCTCGTAAGTGACCGTGAAGGGATTGACAACCACTAATCGCGTTGGTTGCGAGTAGCTATCGTTTTGTGCAGGTACAAGGGACTTGAGAGTGTCCTCCTACTGGATTGATACCTTGGTTCTCAAAAACTAAGGGAAATATTACGCTACTCTGCTGCATCATCCCTTCCTCTTCGGGGAAATCCAACGCAAGCTCAAGAGGTAGTAGGAGGCGCGCCCTACCCCCCTGGGCGCGCCCCCCAGCCTCGTGGGCACCTCGTGCACTCTCCGGACTCTGTTTTCTTGCACGATACTTCTTTTAGTCGGTAAAAATTCATTATATAATCTCCCGAAGGTTTTGACCACCGTATCATGCAGATATCTCCTGTCTTTGTTTCGAGCTATTTTTCTGACAGACTAGATCACCATGGCTTCTTAAAGTGCCCGCAAGGACAAGTTCTCCGAGAAGGTCATCAACCCCTACCTTGCGGAGGTGCTGCAACACCCTCAAACCATTGAGATGCGTGAGGGTTTGTTGCACATCCGCGATGTGGAGGGACCAAGAAGGACCGGAAGCGTGGAAACAAGGCTCGAGGCGATGGAGCAACAAGTTTTCAAGTGTCGGGAGATGGTGGAGCGTGGACTCGACTCCAATCACATAATGATCACCGAGTTCACCAACAACCACAAGCTGGACGTCAAGGACATCGGGGAGGCCATCTTCAAGCTTCATGAGAAAATCGAGCACCTCCAAGCCCAGATCTATGACCTGCAAAATCAAAACTGTGAGTATGAATATAGATTCTAGAGGATGAGTTTGGCTGCAGATTTAAGGATCCCGGAGACTCGATCATCCTTCTATGATGGTGAGCCTATGCCTTGGAAGAGGGACGACAAGCCTACATCATCAACAACTCCTTCATCACCACCTCCGAGGAAGGAAACATAAAAACATGGGTATGGGCACTCCCCTTGGCAACTGCCAAGCTTGGGGGAGTGCCCCGGTATCGTATCACCATCACAACTTTTATCTTTACCGTTTTTCTTAGTTTGATCCTTTTGATAATATCTTGATTTAGTAGAATAAAGTTTTAGTATGATCTAGTTGTGAGTTTTGCTTTATGATCTTCCTACGTAATTGAGTCTGTGAGCTATATATAATAAAGATTAGTGTTGAGTCAAGGGCTTGATTATCTTGCTATGATCTTGAGGGAATAAAAAAGAGAAGAAATAAAAATAAATAAAGAGATCATATGGATCTTATGGAGAGTAATGAGCTCACATATAAAGAGTATGATGAATAAAAGTTGTTGAGAGTTGACAAACATAGTTTTGGTCATCGTTGCAATTAGTAGGAAGTAATAAAGAAAGAGAGGTTCACATATAAATATACCATCTTGGACAACTTTTATGATTATGAGCACTCATTAAAGTATGACATGTTAAAGAGTTGATGTTGGACAAGGAAGACAACGTAATGGGTTATGTTTTCCTACATCTGAGATAAATTATATTGTCATGGATCATCCAACATGTTGAGCTTGCCTTTCCCTCTCATGCTAGCCAATTTATTAGCACCAAGTAGAGATACTACTTGTGCTTCCAAACATCCTTAAACCCAGTTTTGTCATGAGAGTCCACCATATCTACCTATGGATTGAGTAAGATCCTTCAAGTAAGTTGTCATCGGTGCATGCAATAAAAATTGCTCTCTAAATATGTATGACTTATTAGTGCGGACAAAATAAGCTTTATATGATCTTGTGATATGGAAGAAATAAAAGCGACGGACTGCAGAATAAAGGTCCATATCACAAGTGGCAATATAAAGTGACGTTCTTTTGCATTAAGATTTCATGCATCCAACCATAAAAGTGCATGACAACCTCTGCTTCCCTCTGCGAAGGGCCTATCTTTTATTCTTGTCGTATACTTCATGCAATGAGTCATGGTGATATTCACCTTTGCGTTTTACATTTTATCCTTTGGCAAGCACAATGTGTTGGAAAGATCCAGATATATATAGCTAATTGGATGTGAGTTTTCATGAGCTATTATTGTTGACATTACCCTTGAGGTAAAATGTTGGGAGGCAAAACTATAAGCCCCTATCTTTCTCTGTGTCCGATTAAGACTTCATACCCATAAATATTGCATGAGTGTTAGCAATTGTGAAAGACTAAAAGATGGTTGAGTAGGTGGACTTGCTGAAAAGCTCCTATATTGACTCTTTCCTATGTTATCATAAATTGCAATTGCCTCAATGACTGAGATTAGAGTTTGTTGGTTCTCAATAAAGTTTATGATTCATACTTGAAATTGTGATTGAATTGTTACTTTAGCATAAGATATCACATGACAATACGTATATATATATATATATATATATATATATATATTGTTGTTCGAAGAATAATCATGATGCCCTCATGTCCGTATTTTATTTTTATCGACACCTCTATCTCTAAACATGTGGACATATTTTTCGATTTCGGCTTTCGCTTGAGGACAAGCGAGGTCTAAGCTTGGGGGAGTTGATACGTCCATTTAGCATCATGCTTTTATATCGATACTTATTGCATTATGGGATGTTATTACACATTACATCACTATACTTATGCCTATTCTCTCTTATCTTACAAGGTTTACATGAAGAGGGAGAATGTCGGCAGCTGGGATTCTAGGCTGGAAAAGGAGAGAATATTAGAGACCTATTCTGCACAGCTCCAAAAGTCCTGAAACTTCATGGAAGTTATTTCCAGAATATATAAAAAATATTGAGCGAAGAAAGTTCCAGAGGGGCGAGCCTAAGGACGTCTTTGAACCGTTTTGGCGCCTGAATCTGCTCGATTGCCTTGATCTTGTCGGGATTTGCTTCGATTCCGCATTGAGACACAAAGAACCCAAGAAGTTTGCCGGAGGGGACACCGAACACGCACTTCTCTGGGTTGAGCATGAGGTTGATCTTGTGCAGATTTGCAGATGTTTCTTCTAAATCTTATACGAGCGTGGCCCTGTCCTTGGTTTTAACCACTATATCGTCCATATAAGCTTCCATATTTCTATGTAGCTGGGGCTCAAAACCAATCTGGACTAATCGGGCAAACGTCGAACCAGCACTCTTCAACCCGAAAGGCATTCATACAAAACAGTACGTACCACATGGGTGATGAATGCGGTTTTTTCTTTGTCTTCCTTCATCATGAAGATCTGGTGGTATCCTAAATAAGCGTTGAGGAATGACAGCAGGCCACACCCAACAGTGGAGTCCACAATCTGGTCGATGTGTGGCAGAGGGAAAGGATCCTTTGGACAGGCTTTATTGACATCTGTGTAATCAATACACAGCCTCCACCCTAAACCCTAAACCCTAAACCACCGGATTGGCCAACCACGTAGGGTGGAGCACTCCTCTAACCAGGCCTGCCGCCTCGAACTTCCCGATCTCCTCGATGATGAACCCTTGTCGCTCCAAAGCTTACTTCCTGACCTTCTGCTTAATGGGCCGCGCATGAGGACAGACAACAAGATGGTGCTCAATCACCTCCCTTGGAACTCCGGGGATGTCGGATGCTTGCCATGCAAACAAATTGACATTCGCGTGCAGGAAGGCAATGAGCGCGCTTTCCTATTTGCTATCCTGGGTGGAGCTTATAGTGAAAGCCCCACCCGTGTCGTCCTCCTTGATGGACACCTTCTTGGTTTCTGGTGGTGCAGCCTTGGACTTCTTGCTCTTGCCGGTGGAGCTCTCTGGCACGTCCTCAACGGGAGCACAGCAATCCAAAGAGGCGCGCTTGCCGGAGTGGGCGCAAGAGGTCTTGCCGGAAGAGGTCTCACCGGAAGGGGTCTTGCCGGTAGAGGTCTTGCCGGACTTCCTCCTTCCCGGGGCTTGAGCGACAGGAGCAAGTGCCTTGGCGGCAGTTGCTGCAACTGCCTCTCGGTAGAGTTGGTCGGCGCAGATGAGCGCGTCTTTCTTGTCAGAGGGGACGGTGATGATGGTCCGAGGCCCCAGCATCTTCAATGTGTTTTAGGCATAGTGCGACGCCGCCATGAACTTGGCCAGCATTGGGCAGCCAAGGATCCCATTGTATGGCAAGGGGATCTCGGCGACATCAAAAACGATCTTCTCCGTCCTATAGTTTAGCTCGCCCCCAAACGTAACGGGCGGCGTGATTCTGCCTTTTGGCTGGCTCCTTCCTAGGTTCACCCCTTGAAACATGCTCGCCTCCTCGAGATCTCCATCAGGAATCTGCAGCCTCTTGATCACAGCGAGCAAGATCAAGTTCAAACCAGCCCCACTGTCAACCACCACTTTTGTCACCTTGAGGTTGCATATTGTTGGTGAAACCAACAACGGCAAACACCCGACCACAGTTGTGCGATCAGGGTGATCCTCGATGTCAAAAATGATGGGCGTGCGGGACCACTTCAGTGGCTTTTGGGCATCGAACGATGGCTCCGCCGCAGTGACCTCTCGTGCCCACTGTTTTAGTTGGCTGTGAGAGGTGTGCAATGAGGCGCCACCGTCGACGCACATGGCCTTTGTAGCTTTCTGGAACTCGTGCTTGCCGGACTCGTCGCCCTCGTCGTGATCATCATCTTCCTCCTTCTTGTTGCGGCCCCGTGCGAGCCTCTCTTGCTGATTATCTTTGCCACGGCGACCCCCTTGGCCACCATGCTTCTTGTCATACCCCTCAGCACTATCCTGACACTTCTCCTTGTCCCTCCTTTCATATTCAGCTTTTTGCTTTTCTGCAAGCAGCTCAACCTGTCGGCAGTTCTGGAGGTCATGACCCTTGGTGCGGTGGATCTTGCAGTACTGCTTGTCAGAGCCACCTGGCTTGTCGGTGGCTGCCAAGGCCCGACAGGCGGTGCACCCGGCAACCTCCTTGCCGGGGTCGTCAGCCCTGGCCTTCTTGGTGGCGCCGGGGTCGCCGAATCCTTCCACGGCAAGCATAGTCTTGCCCTTACGCTTCCTGTTGCGGCGCCGGCCCTTCTTCGTTAGGGCGGCGCCGTCTTCGTCCATGGAGTCGGTTTCCGCACCGGCGTCCTCACCGGGGTACTTCCTTCCTTCCTCAGCCCGAGCACATCTATCTGCCAGAACATAAAGTTCGGCTACATCCTTGACCTTGCTCATTGCCAGCTCTTCACACATCTTACGGTTACGTATGTTCTGATGGAACGCACTAATGACGGTGGCGGGATGAACATCTGGGATGGTGTATTGCACACGGTTGTATCTTTGTATGTACTTACGTAGGGACTCACCATCCTTCTTGGGGATGACATGCAAGTCACTTGCCTGGCCAGGAGCTTGGTGGCCTCCGGTAAAGGCGCCAAAAAATTCGTGGCACAGATCCGACCAGGAAGAGATGGAATCAACTGGCAGGTGCATCAACCATGACATGACGTTGGGCTTAAGCGCCAACAGAAAGTAGTTAGCGAGCACCTTGTCATCGCGAGCCCCAGTGGCTTGCATCACGATGGTGTAGATGCTGAGGAACTCCAACGGGTGAGTCTTGTCGTTGTACTTTTCCCCAACATCAGGCGTGAACGTTCGGTGGGAGGGCCACAGGAACTGTCGCAGCTCTCGGGTAACGGCCGGGCAACCCACCTTGTAAGGCAGGTCGCCAGATCCCCCCGGCGCTGGGTAGTCCATAGCAGGCCCTGCATGCCGATCTGACTGATGGCGCGCCTCCCGTCGTCGCTTAATGGTAGTCCGAGTGCGTTCCTGAGCTCGCTCTCGAAGAACTCGGCGTTGGTCGCAGCGGGTCCGCGGGTCAGACGATGCTATGGAAACGTTGTCACGGGCGTCGGCCCGACGAGCCGGTGGCTGCTGTAGCGTCCGTGGGGGAGGAGAGTGCACCGTGGTTGCAGCGTCTCCGGTCCTCCCACCGTCGGCATGCATCGGCTCGACAGAACACCGACGTGAGGGTCCCGCTGGGAGCGGCTTGTCTTTGTTGGCGAAGCTAACAAGGCTTCGAATGGTGGCCCTCCACTCGTCGAGCTTTGATGACCCACAACTATAGGGGATCTATCATAGTCCTTTCGATAAGTAAGAGTGTCGAACCCAACGAGGAGCAGAAGGAAATGATAAGCAATTTTCAGTAAGGTACTCTCTGCAAGCACTGAAATTATTGGTAACAGATAGTTTTGTGATAAGGTAATTTGTAACGGGTGACAAGTAATAAAAGTAAATAAGGTGCAGCAAGATGGCCCAATCCTTTTTGTAGCAAAGGACAAGCCTGGACAAACTCTTATATAAAGGAAAACGCTCCCGAGAACACATGGGAATTATCGTCAAGCTAGTTTTCATCACGCTCATATGATTCACGTTCGGTACTTTGATAATTTGATTTGTGGGTGGACCAGTGCTTGGGTACTGCCCTCACTTGGACAAGCATCCCACTTATGATTAACCCCTCCTGCAAGCATCCGCAACTACAAAAGAAGTATTAAGCTAAACCTAACCATAGCATGAAACATATGGATCCAAATCAGCCCCTAACTAAGCAACACATAAACTAGGGTTTAAGCTTCTGTCACTCTAGCAACCCATCATCTACTTATTACTTCCCAATGCCTTCCCCTAGGCCCAAATAATGGTGAAATTTCATGTAGTCGACGTTCACATGTAATGAGGAAAGACAACATACGTCTCATCAAAATATCGAACGAATACCAAATTCACATGACTACTCATAGCAAGACTTCTCCCATGTCCTCAGGAACAAACGTAACTACTCAAAAAGCATATTCATATTCATAATCAGAGGGTTATTAATATGCATAAAGGATATGAACATATGATTTTCCACCAAGTAAACCAACTAGCATCAACTACAAGGAGTAATCAACACTACTATCAACCCACAGGTACCAATCTAAGGTTTTGAGACAAAGATTGGATACAAGAGATGAACTAGGGTTTGAGATGAGATGGTGCTGGTGAAGATGTTGATGGAGATTGACTCCCTCCCTGTTGGGATATTACTACTGGACGTAAACCGGCCTATCTGGGCCGGGTTAACTTCATTAGTAGTTAAGTATGTTAAAGCCCATAAAGGTAGATGAGGGCTTAAAGCCCATGATCGGTTTAAGGCCTGTAGCCATAAACCGGCATCGGTATGTAAACTTGTATTGTAAGTTAGGAATAAGTAGAGACCAAACCGAACACGTATATGAGCCGGTGTTGGGACTCTGTAAACCAACGAGCGTCACCCATGTATATAAGGGGACGACCCGACGGTGGTTCAAGGACAACAGACAACAACTCGAGACTTAGGCGAAGCTTGTTTGCTCCCTAGTCATCGAAACCCCATCAATTCCATCACAACTAGACGTAAGCTTTTACCTTCATCGAAGGGGCCGAACTAGTATAAACTCTCTTGCGTCCCCGTGTCTGCTTTAACCCCTTCAAGATAACCCATTGCGATGGCTCCACGACTAAGTCCTTTCACGAGGACATCTGCCGTGACAAAACCACGACAGTTGGCGCCCACCGTGGGGCTATCGCACGATGGTTTCAAGTTCTTGGAGGGCCGCTTTGAAGGACTCGAGGGCTACGCTGTGGGCCGGATGACTAAGAGTCGTCGTGGCAAGCTCTACATCGATGATGCAGGCTGGGGCCCTGAGGCCGGCTCAGTTGAGTACGGGTACCGGGTCCCCTTTGGTGGCATACACGTTTTCATCGGCAAGATCGGTGAACCGGGCCCTGAGCCGGACATCTGCACTGACCTCGTCGAAATGGCTCATCGTGCGCGATCCGCCCGGGTTAAACCGGCCGTGAAGCGTGCCTTCGTGGGAGTCATCCATGGAGGAAGTTATGAGGATGGATCGGAATCTCACGGCGAGACCGTCGTTTATTCCGGCGATGAGTCATCAACCGGAGAAACCGAATCTCTATATCAGCTACAAGATGGCCGGATTGGGGGTTGTTCCGATGGCGACAGTATTCCGGACCCCTCTGATCTACCCAACCGAGTTGGAATATTCATGGCCGGCACACAAGCAGCGCTTCATTCTTCGACCGCTGCGCCAATAACCTCCGGTTCAGTAGTGGCGACAGCTGCCGGGGAAGGAAGCTCTGTACGCCCGCCGACTCAAGTTCTATCAGATCTATTTGATGCATTGGTTGTGCTTATGGCAGAAGCTAACCCGGCGGATCAGGACGTCCACAACGCGGAGATTACAAAGGTGAAGGAACAGATCACCCAGGCCAAGGCGGACCTGGCAGCTGAGAATGCCAGGATGACCACAGAGCGGGCCGCTTTAGACGCACAAGCCTACAGGCTCATGTTGGACCAGAACGCGTCGCATAAAGTCATGAAGAGGAAGTACCAATCCCGTTTGCCTTCGGTTTTTGAGGCCAGAGACCTTTTCAACACCCCAGCAGCAGGAACCAATAATCCGCTGGAGGTAAACCAGGCGGAAGCTCCTGGGACCGGCGCGCCGGTTCAGCCCCGTCTGATGGATCTGCCTCGTCAAAACATTGTTATACCTCAGGCTGTTTCAACACCTCCGGGTCACTACTCCAACCCGATGGACAATCTCGTTGCCGCTGCTGCACAGCTGGAGGCCATCCCAATTGAAGGTGACTCGCCGCAGCCGGTAGAGACGCGACGGGACAAGGAGCTTCTTAGGACAACTTTGGTCCAACAGGAAGCATACTCGTACAGTCGCGACCGAATCCACTCGACCCCTCATCCAAGCCGGAGCTATAGCAGGCATATGGATGAACCGGCCGTGTCAAGTAATGAACGACGTGGAGCACCCCGCGGCAACAACCCGGCGGGTGGTGCTGATAACGCTCAGGAAGTGGTGGACCGGGCCCGAGCGCGCAGGGAGGCCGAGTTAGCCGCACAGTATCAGGCTCGGCAGCTTACGCCGGTTCTTCCAACTATCTCGGTCGAACCTGGTGTTACTTCTAGCTCTTTGGGGGTGCCTTGCCTTGTCCCCGCTTTACGCAATGTGTGCCTGCCCAAGGATTTCAAGGGCCCGCGCAAGGTACCAAATTACACGGCGGATCAACCTCCAGAGACATGGGTGGAGAGCTATGAGATGGCCATGGAGATGCTTGATGTGGATGATGCGGCATGTGCGAAATACTTCACCATGATGCTCGAAGGAACGGCCCGTACTTGGCTAAAAAGCTTACCGGCTAATTCTATCAGTTCATGGGCCCAATTATGAGCCTGGTTTATCAGTAATTTCAAGGACACATGTAAGCAGCCTATGTCGATAGTGGACTTAGCTGCCTGCGTCCAGGAGGAAGGAGAATCAACGACTCATTGGGTGCGCCGGGTCTCACAAGTGTTGCATTCATCAGACCGCATCAATGCTGACACTGCAGTCCTAACCCTAGAAGGCAACTGCCGGTTTGGGCCCCTAAAGCTGAAGTTGGGACGGATGAAGCGCCATTGCACTGACATGGGGACCCTCATGGCTGCTTTGGTAAAGTATGCTGATTCTGATAGTACCAAGGATCCCGAATCTGATGATGACAAGGCAGGGAAGGGAAAGAGGAACAACAACTCCAAAGGTCAGCAGCATCACTCGGCAGGCAATGGTAGCGGAGGCAAGCGTAAAGCGGATGGTAACATGGACTTTGTGGCTAATACCAACGCGCAGGACAAGGGCCAGCGACGCAAGGGTAAACCGCCAAATCGCAGTGGGGCACCCAACCCTAACCCGGACCGCCTAAATTATCTACTGAACCAGCCCTGTCCAAGACATGGGACGAAGGAGGTGCCAGCAAACCACCTTTGGAAGGATTGCTACATTATGCAAGAGTTCAAGAATTCTAACGCTTTCCGGTATGATCACGGCTCCGGCGGTGGCTCAGGATCCGGGCTGGGATACGGTGGAGGAAATTCCAGTTCAGGATTTATTGGTAATCTAGGCGGACATAACAATCAAAATAATCAGAACAACCAGGGTGGTTACAACCAGCAGCAGCAACAGTCAGGTTACCAGAGCAACCCAAAGTAGTTGAATAGTGGGCAGTACCATGTCTTCACCACTATCTTGGACAAGCGAGACCGGAAGGTTCAGAGGCAGGCAGTCAACTCTGTTGAACCGGCCGTGCCCCGTTATCTACGCTGGTCTGAATAGCCAATCATATGGAGAAGAGAGGATCACCCTCCCCAGGTTGATAATCCGGGTCAGTTGGCTCTGGTGGTGGCGCCTCAGGTGGGAGGTTACAATTTCACCAAGGTGCTCATGGATGGAGGGAGCAGCATTAATATCTTGTACTATGAGACCTTCCGTCGTATGGGACTAACAGATAAAAATCTCAAACCGTCCAATACGGTGTTCCACGGTGTGGTACCTGGCAAGTCAGCATATCATGTTGGTAAGATAGCTCTAGAAGTGGCCTTTGGAGATGATCATGATTCCAGGTCGGAAACATTGACGTTTGAAGTGGTGAAAATCCAAAGTCCATATCACGCCCTGTTTGGGCGACCGGCCTACGCCAAGTTTATGGCACGGCCCTGTTATGTGTATTTGCGGCTCAAGATGCTGGGTCACAAGGGGACAATAACGGTTCACGGAAGCCGTAAAATTGCTTTGGAGTGCGAGGAAGGAGATGCGGCCTACGCAGAGTCGGTTTGTGCCACCGAGGAGCTGAAGTATTATAAGGACAATGTTGATCCGGCGGACATGACTCCATTAAAGAAGCCAACTACGGAGCATGATCCGGCCCTGAAGTTCAAATCGGCAGCAGAAACTAAGCTTGTTGACTTCGTACCTGGCGATTCGTCCAAGCACTTCAGCATCAGTGCCAACTTGGATCCAAAATAGGAAAGCGCGCTCATCGAGTTCATCCGTGAGAATCGGGACATTTTTGCATGGAAGCCCTCTGACATGCCAGGTGTACCGAGGCAACTCGCTGAGCACACCCTTAATGTGGATCCTAAATACAAACCGGTGAAATAGTTCCTCCGCCGGTTTAACGAAGAAAGACGCAAGGCGATTGGAGAAGAGGTAGCCAGGCTCTTAGCAGCTGGCTTTATTATTGAAGTTTTCCACCCTGAGTGGCTTGCCAATCCGGTGCTGGTCCTTAAGAAAAACGGCACCTGGCGCATGTGTGTGGATTACACAGATCTTAATAAGGCTTGTCCAGCAGATCCTTTTGCCCTTCCCCGTATTGATCAAATTATTGATGCTACGGCGGGTTGTGAGCATTTGATTTTTTGGATGCATATTCTGGCTATCATCAAATCAAAATGGCAGTTAAGGACCAGGAGAAGACGGCATTCATAACTCCCTTTGGATCCTTCTGCTATGTGTCTATGCCCTTTGGGCTCAAGAGTGCCCAGGCAACTTATCAACGGTGTGTACAAAATTGTCTTCACAAGCAGATTGGCCGTAATGTACATGCTTACATGGATGATATCGTGGTTAAATCAAGGGAGAAGGAGACTCTGGTTGACGACTTGAAGGAAACCTTTGATAACCTGAGGACGTACAAGATGATGCTTAATCCGGCCAAGTGTGTCTTTGGTGTACCGGCAGGCAAGTTATTGGGTTTTCTGGTGTCCAACAGGGGAATCGAGGCTAATCCGGAGAAGATCACAACCATCACCTCCCTGGCTAAACCGAAGTGTATCAATGATGTTCAACGCCTGGCAGGCTGGATTGCCGCGTTAAGTCGGTTTATCAGCTGCCTTGCTGAGAAGGCAATCCCTTTGTATCAGATGTTGAAGAAGATGGATCAATTCATCTGGAGTTCTGCTGCCGATAAAGCATTTGAGGACTTAAAGCGGCAATTGGCCAACACGCCTGTGCTCGCCGCTCCCATTGACAAGGAGCCGTTGCTGCTATATGTTGCTGCTAATGCTCGTGCGGTCAGTGTGGCTATTATGGTGGAGTGAAAAGAGGCAGGCAAGGAGCATCCGGTTCAACGTCCGATCTATTATATTAGCGAGGTACTCATTGAGTCCAAGCAAAGGTATCCGCATTGGCAGAAGCTGGTATATGGAGTTTTTATGGCAAGCCGGAAGCTTAAGCAATAATTCCAAGGGCACCCCATTACGGTGGTCAGTTCTGCTCCCTTGGGGATATCATCCAGAACCGGGAAGCGACTGGCCGGGTTGCCAAGTGGGCTATAGAGCTTGGGCCGCACGGGTTGAAGTATGTGCCTCGGACGGCGGTTAAGTCTCAAGCACTTGTTGATTTCATCAATGATTGGACGGAACTGCAAGCACCTGAAGAAAAGCCAGATCACACATATTGGACCATCCATTTTGAGGGATCCAGGCAATTGGAAGGCTCGGGGGCTGGAGTCGTATTAACTTCCCCATGAGGTGATAAGTTTTGTTACGTTCTCCGCTTAATGTTCCCTTGTACTAACAATGCAGCTGGGTATGAAGCCTTGCTCCATGGTCTCCGGATGGCTAAGGAGATGAATCTAAGTCGAGTTAAGTGCTTCGGTGACTCGGACCTCGTGGCTCAACAAGTATCTGGCACTTGGGATTCCAAGGACCCACTCATGGCAGCATATCGTCGTGAGGTGGATATTGTTGCAGGTCACTTTAAAGGCTATCAGGTGGACCACGTGGACCGACGGAAGAACGAAGCGGCGGACGCTTTAAGTCGGCTGGGCTCTCAGCGCAAACCGGTCCCGCCCAATGTTTTTCTGGATGTGCTGCACAACCCATCGGTCAAGCTCCCTGGTGAAGTGGATTTGGCTATTCCTGATCCGGAGGCTCAATTGGTGGCAGCTCTTCATGTCATTCCGGATTGGACGCTTCCTTACCTGGCGTACATGAACCGGGGTGAGTTACCAGAGGATGAGACTCTAGCCCGACAGATAATCCGGCGGTCCAAGTCCATGACTATTGTCAATGGCGAGTTGCATCATTGTAGTGTATCAGGGGCATTTCAATGTTGTGTGTCTCCTGAAGAAGGCTGTGAAATTTTGCGTGAGACCCATGAAGGAGATTGTGGTCACCACGCCGGTTCAAAATCTTTGGTGGCTAAAGCGTTTCGCCATGGCTTCTATTGGTTAACTGCTCATGCTGATGCGGAGGATCTGGTCAGACGATGTGACGGTTGCCAAAAGTTTTCAAGACGTGCTCATGTGCCGGCTCAAGAATTGAGAATGATTCCAATTACTTGGCCGTTTGCGACTTGGGGGCTGGATATGGTTGGGCCTTTCAAAAGGTCCAAAGATAAGAAGACCCACCTCCTGGTGGCGGTTGACAAGTTTACAAAGTGGGTGGAGGCAGAACCTGTTAGCAAGTGCGATGCGGCCACGGCGGTTCAGTTCATCAAAAAAGTGATTTTCCGGTTTGGCTTTCCACACAGTATCATCATAGATAATGGTACCAATTTGTCAAAGGGTGCCATGAAGGAGTTCTGTGAACGGGAGCACATCCGGCTTGACGATTCATCAATGGCACACCCACAGTCCAATGGTCAAGCAGAAAGGGCTAATCAAGAGATCTTGAGAGGCATCAAGCCCCGGCTTATGGTTCCTTTGCAGAGAACACCGGGTTGTTGGGTAGAAGAGTTACAATCTGTGTTATGGAGCATCAATACTACACCCAACAGATCAACAGGATACACGCCGTTCTTCATGGTCTACCGAGCGGAGGCGGTTCTCCCAAGTGATATCCGTCATGACTCACCTCGTGTGGCGGCTTATGTTGAAGCGGACAACAAGACAGCACGGCAAGACTCTTTGGACCTGTTGGATGAAGAACGTGACATAGCAGCCGCCCGCTCGGCGATTTACCAACAGGATCTTCGTCGTTATCACAGTTGCCTAGTCAGAACCAGAACCTTTCAGGAAGGAGATTTGGTGCTTCGGCTCATCCAAGATCAGACTGATATGCATAAGTTATCCCCACCTTGGGAGGGACCTTTCATGGTCAGCAAGAATCTGCACAATGGGTCATACTATCTGATTGATATTTGAGAGCATAAAGACTCACGTACATCAGAGGAGGAGACCAACAGGCCGTGGAACATAGCTCATCTTCGGCCTTACTATACCTGAGCCATTGGCTCTACTTATGTACATATTACTATGATGTATATATTAAATATAATAAACCGGAACCTTAGCTAAAGCGGGGTATCTGTTCTTTTACATCATGTGTGGTTACACGGAGTTGTTCTAAAGCGGCCTCCGGTTTACCCCTTGAGTTAGCTTTTCAAAGCATCATGTTATATCACTTGGGGGCTTGGTCGTGTCCGAACCAATGCAACACCTCTTCATAGGCGAGAGCCACTAGATCACTTGGGGACTTGGTCACGTCTGAACCAGTCACGCCTCTTGATCGGCCTAAGGCCACAGAATCACTTGGGGGCTTGGTCGAACCCGAACCATTGCCACGCCTCTTGATCGGCATAAATGCCACGATTTCATTTGGGGACCTGGCTGACTTGAACCATAGCTACACCTATCGGGAGCTTGGTCGTGTCCGACCATGGTAATGCCATCTGATCGGCTCAAATAAGCCTCTTTTTGCAAACGGTTTTTTCATTGCCTTTGCTTCACAATTTTCTTTGATAGATATTTTTTTTCTTTTTGTTGTGTTTTTAAACCGACAAAGTTTTAAACCGGTTCAAACTGTCAATTGACGGAACACGGTCCATTTTTAATCCGGAGACTATTTGCCCGGTTTGATTTTTTATTAACATCTTATTATGGAGTAACACAGTGTTTTATTATAACCCGGCACGGTTTACATAGGAAACCGGCATTATATATATACAGGAGCTGCTATCTCCTCCAATAGTGTGGGTTTATAAACCTCCGCTTCAAGATTGGCCAAGCCAACTTCATGCCCAACGATGGCAGGTATTATGTATCCCAAAGATTTGATCATATGCTTAAATTTCAGATATTTTGATTTCACATATGCAGACATCATACTCCGCCTGACGGTACAACCGCGGTGGCACTTTAAGATTTTTTGTATTGCAGAAAATAGAAAATTCATCACCCAAAGGAAGAACAAGTTGCAATAATTATGCACGAAGGCATATCAAAATCAAGTGTATCGGCTAGCC
This sequence comes from Triticum aestivum, assembly GCF_018294505.1. NCBI lineage: Eukaryota > Viridiplantae > Streptophyta > Magnoliopsida > Poales > Poaceae > Triticum > Triticum aestivum. The sequence continues at coordinate 179,028,466 of NC_057797.1, read as the reverse complement.
TATTACAAGGCAACACGGTGCCCAAAATAAGATCATTGTTTTTTCGCAAAGGAGAAGCAGTTTAAACCGGCTTCCGGTTCAAGCTTGGTCACCAGCCTGGCCTGATGGTTGTGGGTCATCCCGCGCCGCTTCAACTTCAGCTTCCCTACCCAGTGGCTGGAAATCAACAGTTTTCCAGTCGATTCCCATTAAGGCTTGAAAGACAGCTTCATCATGGATCAGCAACGACGGTTCAATATAAGGAGCGTAAGTATGCTTACGGATTGGAGGGATCAGATTCTCCGCTTCAGGAATTGGTGCAGCCACTCGTTTGTTCTGGTTGTCATATTGGGCTTGATAATGAGACAAGTATGCCTCTTCCACCAATTGGCAAGCTAGAGGGCGCACCTCCCGGTTTATCGCTCTCAGGTCCTCCTCATTGAATTCTGAGCCATCTTCCTTCAAGTGGGGGTAGCCTTGAGCTGCTTCAACAGGATCAAAATCCGGCACCCACGCTTTTGCCCGGATTAAGGCATTGATAACACCGGTTCGAGCAGTAGATTTTTTCAGTTCTTCAACCCGGGCATGAAGCATAGACAGTCTTTTCAGGGTGTCTTGAATCAAGGTGGGCGTCGGGCTGTTATGGGACGTAGTTGAGATGATCCGCTGCACGCCAGTATACAATTGCTCTGTCAATGTGTAGGCAGCCTTCAACTTCTTCCGCACATCTGACCCCAAGTGACCAATGCGTGTCCCTACAACATTACAAAGGATTCACAAACCGGACACATCATAAGAAGGCCAAGTTACTACAGAAGTCAAGAAAGCTTACCAAAGATGGCGGCAGTCATGGCATGCACTTGACGCTTTACGCTGGTCAGTTCATCTACCACCGGTTTAAGTGCGGCTTCGGCATTTTCAACTCGCTTAGTTAAAGCGGCCTTCTCAGTAGACCAGCCCGCCCGCTCTTTCTTGAAGTCTTCCTTAAGCTGTTCCATGATGCTTAAGGCGCTGGTCAACTTCTCTTTTGCTTTTGAGGTTTCAGTCTGTTGGGACTTCAGATTTTCTTGGAGATCGGCGCCTTGGTTTTCTTTTGTCTTCAGCTCAGCCTGCATACAGGCAGTTATATGATTCATCAAGCAGTGCAAGAATTGAAGTACCAACCACATAACAAGTTATGCACTTGGCCCTTGGGGGCTAATGCCTATTTGATCTTCATCTTTCACTTGATTATAAAGTCCCAAGATTAATACAAGTATTCAACTTGGCACTTGGGGGCTAATGGCTATTTGCTCGAATGAATTCTGATGCTGCGATCTCAATTACTTAAAGTCCCGGTTTAACTACACTAATTGAACTGGCCCTTGGGGGCTACATCAGCGAATTCCGAAGCATTGGGATTTATATTAGCAAGTCCCGGTTTGAATGAAGATCCTAAACCGGCCCTTGGGGGCTAGGAGAGTTGACAGATTGAAGTACATACGCAGATAAGCATATGGAAGTTACCTCATATTTCTCTTTCATCATATTAACCAGACCAGCTTCATAGTCACGGCTGGTGTATAGCCGGTTCAGATAGCCGGAATGGAGATCTTGGGCGTTCAGAGCGGCATAAGTTGTCAGATCGGCATTCCATTTTCCCTTGCCAATGGCAGCAGATTCTTCCTTGGCAATGTGTCTGGATAAAGCAACAGGATTGCCTGGCTCTGTGCGACCAATGCTAGTAATGATAACCTCATCATCCTTGGCATCACCGGTTTGCACTGAGGCCGTTGGCTTATCAGTAGGCTTTGATGGACTGGTGGATTTCTCAATCCGGATGGGGCTTGTGGGCTGGTTGACAGGGCTTGAGGTGTCAATAGGCCTTTCTTAAGCAATAAAATCGTCATCCTGCTATGGTGGATCATTGGGTATATATTCATGAATAGCCGCTTCAAGATCTGGTGTTTTACCCGGTTCAGGGACGGCGTCCTCCTCGGCCGCTTTATCCAGGCAAGCCTTCTTGCTCGGCCTAGGCTTGGCCCTGAAAGGAATAACAAAGTCAAATACAACATATGTTCCAAGGGGATGTACCAGAAATATTATGATAAGTATAGCTTACCCAAGCACCGTTTTGAGCGGTGGCAGCTGAGTAGTTGATGACTCGCCAGAGGATGAGTGGGAAGTAACCTGATAATCAGAGTCAGATGGATTAACAGGTTGACGAAAACAGCCCGCTTTAGGACAAGCACTAACAAGCAAATTAGAGACCTCTGAACGGCATTTCCGAACCGGACTGTTCGGTAAACCGGCGGAGGTAACTACCTGGCCGCTGTGCCGGGTTGTGCGGCGAGCTTCGTGTTGTTGGGTCTTCATAAGAAATTTGGGATCCAAGTAAGCAAGAGGATGAGAAAATTTAACCTTCCGGTTTGCCTGACGGATTTTTAGCGAAGGCAAAGGGTTTGAATCGGAAGAGAGAGTAATTACCTCTGCAGCATCAACATGGCTGGATTCGGCATCATCCTGACAAATGTCATCATCAATAAGGCGTGTGAAAAATAAGCCAAGTGAGTCAAGCTCTACCTCAAGGTCCGGATTACCCACATCATCATCAGCGGCCGGATCAGAAGATGCAGTAGTTTTCTTCTTATGAGCAGGCAGTTTCACGACTTTAGTCTTTGGCCGGGTTGGTCTTTCTGGTTTGTTTGTTTTTTCTGGCTTCTCCTGGGAAAGCTTCTTGCTCCAAAACGGATCATTGCCCTGTTTAAACAGACATTGATATTAAACAGTGACCAGATATATCAATAACAGGTTCAGTAAAAAGAAAAATCAAACTCTTACAGCTGGCGGTTTGTTGGTGGCACAGAAGGGAAGCAGGCCGGTTCGAGCACAGACGTGTTCCGGTTCATTCAGCATTTTATTCACAGCCTCTGTGATTTCTTCGTCGGTGAGCTGGATGTTAGCATGTCACAGTGGGTCATCAACACTGCCAGTATACTCGCACATCAAACCGGAGCGCTGACTAAGGGGCAATATGCTCCACGATATCCAACAGCGAGCGAGATCAACCCCTGTTAAACCGTTGGCCATGAAGGTTCTGAGCTTGGACAGTTGAGGAGAGTATTTGCTTCTCTCCTTGGCAGTCAACCTTTACGGAAAGGGGTGTGTATTGCTAAGCCGCTCCAGACGAAAGCCAGGCAAAGGATTTTCACCAGCAGGGGAGGTGTCTTTGCAATAGAACCATGTTTGATTCCACTCTTTGGGGTGGCTGTGTAGTTTGGCGTGAGGGTATGTGACCTCTTTCCTTTTCTGAATCGCCACACCACCCAATTCTGTATTGGAACCATCAGTAAACTCAGTACGGCGGTTTAGATGGAAGCAGTCTCTGAACAACTCAACTGTGGGCTCCTCTTGAAAGAACACCTCACAAAGCACTTGGAAGTGACACATGTTTGTAACAGAGTTGGGGCCAGTGTCTTGTGGGCGGAGTTGAAAATTGGCCAAAACATCCCGATAAAATTTAGAACCGGGCGGCTTAAAGCCCTGGGCTAAGTGATCTACGAAAACGACGACCTCTCCTTCTTGAGGTGTGGGAGGGCATTCTTTGCCAGGGACCCTCCAATGGATGGTGTTTTTGCTGCCTAAAGCACCGATCAGGACTAAATTGTTCAGTTGAGTCTTTGTGACGCAAGAAGGAACCCAGTTGCACTCATATACTTGCTTCGCCATGATGAAATCTACAAGATAGGTGATTCCGGTTCAAGAATGCATTGATTAAAGTACACTGGTATGTACAATGTTAAACCGGAGACAGTTCTATCTAAAACCGGAGTTTTATGAAGCAACATCGGTTCAACAAGGGGACTAATGGTATATACCGGTTTGGCAGTTTTTTCTACAAAGTTAAACCTCCTGGTCTAAACATTGAAACAGTCGAGATTGCAGATGAGTAAGTATGCAAAAACAGGTTTCACAAGATTATACTACAGCGTTGGATCTAGAACATGTTCATAAAAGAGATAAAAATTCAAGGCCCAAAAGGAGCAGTGCCGAATCAATGAGCCATTGCTACGGATAAGATCTATGGTCTTAATATGCGAAAGTGAAAACAGAGGGTAAAAACTACTGCTACACAAAAGCAAAGATTCACAGACTCGTCTAAAGATCTAGCATATGAACAAGGAGCAGGCGATGAATACTAGAGAGCATGGAAACCCTAGAACAGATCTATAATGAAAAGATAGAAGACTTACCGGAGCTGAGGAAGACGCGGAAGGTCGTCGCGGTGCTCTGGTACGCTCAGGGTGATGCAGCGGCCAAGGTTGGTGCAGTAGTTGATGGCGGCGGCGGAGCTCCGAAGCTGGGCGACGCGAGGAAGACGAAGCAGAAGGGCACGAAGGGGAAAAAGAAATGACCCTTTGGTCCTATTTATAAAGAAAGGGACATGTGTCAGGCGCGAGAATCAAGGGGCCGCGAATTTGGAAACGGAGTTGTCGCCTCGATTGTCGCAGATCTATTAAATAAGAAGGTAGCATGGATAGTTTCTTTATGACAGATGACGTCACTCCAGTTTACAGTAATCAGAGAAGATGACATCACGGCAGTTCACCAAACTACAAGAAGATGTGGAAGATGAAGTTTTTGGTAAAGGATTGACATGAACCTGTTCAAATCAATCTGGGGCCTAATGTTGGGGATATTACTAATGGGCGTAAACCGGCCTATCTGGGCCGGGTTAACTTCATCAGTAGTTAAGTATTTTAAAGCCCATAAAGGTAGATGAGGGCTTAAAGCCCATGATCGGTTTAAGGCCTATAGCCGTAAACCGGCGTCGGTATGTAAACTTGTATTGTAAGTTAGGAATAAGTAGAGACCAAACCGAACACGTATATGAGCCGGTGTTGGGACTCTGTAAACCGACGGGCATCACCCATGTATATAAGGGGACGACCCGGCGGCGGTTCAAGGACAATAGACAACAACTCGAGACTTAGGCGAAGCTTGTTTGCTCCCTAGTCATCGAAACCCCATCAATTCCATCACAACTAGACGTAGGCTTTTACCTTCATCGAAGGGGCCGAACTAGTATAAACTCTCTTGCGTCCCTGTGTCCGCTTTAACCCCTTCAAGCTAACCCGTTGCGATGGCTCCACGACTAAGTCCTTTCACGAGGACATCTACCGTGACAAAACCACGACAGTCCCGATGAGAGGATCGATCATGATGATGATGATGATTTCCCCCTCCCGGAGGGATGTTTCCCCAATAGAATAGCTCCGCCGGAGCACAAGATTGATTCCGCCAAGGTCCCGCCTCGTGGCGGTGGAGTTTCATCCCGAGAGCTTGCTTGTGATTTTTTCCAGGGCAAAAGACTTCATATAGCCAAAGATGGGCACCGGAGGCCTGCCAAGGGGCCCACGAGACAGGGGCGTGCCCAGGGGGTAGGGCGCGCCCCCCACCCTCGTGGATGGTGGGTGGCCCCCCTCTGGTGCTTCCTTCGCCCAATATTTTGTATATATTCCAAAAATGACTCCCATGGAGTTTCAAGATTTTTGGAGTTGTGCAGAATAGGTCTCTAATATTTACTCCTTTTCCAGCCCACAATTCCAGCTGTCAGCATTCTCCCTCTTCGTGCAAACCTTGTAAAATAAGAGAAAATAGGCATAAGTATTGTGACATAATGTGTAATAACAGCCCATAATGCAATAAATATCGATATAAAAGCATGATGCAAAATGGACGTATCAACTCCCCCAAGCTTAGACCTCGCTTGTCCTCATGTGGAAGCCGATATCGAAAAATATGTCCACATGTTTAGAGATAGAGGTGTCGATAAAATAAAATACGGACATGAGGGCATCATGATCATTCTTATAACAGCAATATATATATATATATATATATATATATATATATATATTGTCATATGATTTCTTTTCCTAAGGTAACAATGCATTCACAATTTCAAGTATGAATCAGAAACTTCATTGAAAACTAACAAACAATAATCTCAGTCATTGAGGCAATTGCAATTTATCATAACATCGGAAAGAGTCAATACAACAGCTTTTCAGCAAGTCCACATACTCAACTATCATTTAGTCCTTCACAATTGCTAACACTCATGCAATACTTATGGGTATGAAGTTTTAATCGGACACAGAGAAAGATAGGGTCTTATAGTTTTGCCTCCCAACCTTTTACCTCAAGGGTAATGTCAACAATAATGGTTCATGAAAACTCACATCCAATTAGCTATATATATCAGGATCTTTCCAACACACTGTGCTTGCCAAAGGATAAAATGTAAAAAGGACAGGTGAAGATCACCATGACTCTTGTAAGAAGTATAGGGCAAAAAATAAAAGATAAGCCCTTCACAGAAGGAAAAAGAGGTTGGCATGTGCTTTTATGGTTGGATGCACGAAATCTTAATGCAAAAGAACATCATTTTATATTGCCACTTGTGATATGGACCTTTATTATGCAGTCTATCGCTTTTATTTCTTCCACATCACAAGATCGTATAAAGCTTATTTTCTCCACACTAATAAATCATACGTATTTAGAGAGCAATTTTTATTGCTTGCAACAATGACAAGTTACTTGAAGTCTTACTCAATCCATAGGTAGATATAGTGGACTCTCATGGCAAAACTGGGTTTAAGGATATTTGGAAGCACAAGTAGAATCTCTACTTGGTGCAAGGAATTTGGCTAGCATGATGGGGAAATGCAAGATCAACATGTTGGATGATCCATGACAATATAATTTATTTCAGATGTAGGAAAACATAACCCATTACGTTGTCTTCCTTGTCCAACATCAACTTTTTAGCATGTCATATTTTACTGAGTGCTCACAATCATAAAAGATGTCCAAGATAGTATATTTATATGTGAAAACCTCTCTTTCTTTATTACTTCCTATTAATTGCAAAGATGACCAAAACTATGTTTGTCAACTCTCAACAACTTTTATTCATCATACTCTTTATATGTGAAGTCATTACTCTCCACAAGATCAATATGATCTCTTTATTTCTTTTTATTCTTTCTCCCCCTTTTTTGTATTCCCTCTGGATCATAGCAAGATAACCAAGCCCTTGACTCAAAACTAATCTTTATTATATATAGCTCACGGACTCGATTACATATAAGGATCATAAAGCAAAACTTAAAAGTAAATCATACTAAAACTTTATTCTACTAGATCAATATATTACCAAAAGGATCCAACTAAGAAAAAGGATAAAGATAAAAAAGTGTGATGGTCATACGATATCGGGGCACTCACCCAAGCTTGACAGTTGCCAAGGGGAATGCCCATACCCATGTATTTATGTATCTTTCTTTGGAGGTGGTGATGTAATATTCTTGGCGATGATGGCCCTCGGGATAGGATTCTCTTCCTCGAGCTTATTAACTTGCTGCTTGAGGTCCATTATTTCCTTACGGAGCTTGCCCATGACGGCTAAAGCTCCTTTCACCCATGGATGTTGCATAATTGCGGGAGAACAAGTAACACTCTTTTTCATATTTTCATAAGAAAGAAATCTAACATTGGAAGGGATGACCGAGTTTGGAATAGCTGAGCTCCGTAGTTCCCCCGTCATGAATCCAGCTCAGAAACGAGCAGTAACATCTTGATCCTCTTCCATGGCATCTATCCTTTTCAAGTCGGCCTCCATCTCTTCCTTCGTTGACGGCCCAAAGTGGTCAGCATCACTACTTGCTCCTGGTCCCGGTGTCGGGTGAGACACCCGACTCTCCCCAACTGACTCTTGAGAAGACATCTTGATCTAAATCTGCTGCAGAAACAACTCAAAACAAAAACAGAGGATAATTGCATGGTACGGTGGTCAAAACCTTCGGGAGATTATATAATGAATTTTTACTGACCAAAAGAAGTATCGTGAAAGAAATCGGAGTCCGGAGGGCACACAATGTGCCCACGAGTCAGGGGCGCGCCCCCCACCCTCGTGGACGCCTCGTGTCCTCTTCGGACTGCTTCTTATTTTCCTATTTTCTTAAATATTCCAAAACGGAGAAAAATTGCTATTAGAACTGTTTTGGAGTCGGTTTACTTACCGTACCACGTACCTCTTCCTTTTCGGAGGTTGAAACATTCTGGAAGGTGTCCCTTATATACTCCTCCAGGTTACGGTTTCAATAACATTACTTTCAACATTTATAGGATTACCTAAGATATAATGTTTGATTCTTTGGTCGTTTACCACCCTCGGATTTGTGCCTTCAAAGTTGTTGATTTGTATGGCACCGGAACGATACACCTCCTCGATAACGTAAGGAACTTCCCATTTAGAGAGGAGTTTACATGCAAAAAATCTTAAACGAGAGTTGTATAACAATACATAATCACCTACATTAAACTCACGTTTTTGTATCCGTCATGCCATCTTTTGACTTTTTCTTTAAATAGTTTGGCATTCTCATAAGCCTGGGTTCTCCACTCATCAAGTGAGCTAATGTCAAATAGTATCTTCTCACTGGCAAGTTTGAAATCATAATTGAGCTCTTTAATGGCCCAATATGCCTTATGTTCTAGTTCGAGAGGTAAGTGACATGCTTTTCCATAAACCATTTTGTATGGGGACATACCCATAGGATTTTTATAAGCAGTTCTATAGGCCCATAATGCATCATCAAGTTTCTTGGACCAATTCTTTCTAGATCTATTAACAATCTTTTGCAAAATTAATTTAAGTTCTCTATTACTCAGTTCTACTTGACCACTAGACTGTGGATGATATGAAGATGCAATTCTATGATTAACATCATACTTAGCAAGCATTTTACGAAAAGCACCATGAATAAAATGTGAACCACCATCAGTCATTAAGTATCTAGGGACTCCAAACCTCGGAAAAATAACTTCTTTAAGCATCTTAATAGAGGTGTTATGATCAGCACTACTAGTTGGAATAGCTTCTACCCACTTAGTAATGTAATCAACATCAACTAAAATATGTGTATACCCATTAGAGGAAGGAAACGGTCCCATATAATCAAAGCCCCAAACATCAAATGATTCAATAACAAGTGAATAATTCATAGGCATTTCTTGACGTCTACTAATATTACCAATTCTTTGACATTCATCACAAGACAAGACAAACTTATGGGCATCCTTGAAAAGAGTAGGCCAATAAAAACCGGATTGCAATACCTTATGTGCAGTTATATCTCTAGCATGGTGTCCTCCATAAGCCGCAAAGTGACACTTGTGTAGGATCTGTTCCTGTTCATGCTCAGGTACACGACGTCTAATAACTCCATCTACTCCTTCTTTGTAAAGGTGTGGGTCATCCCAGAATTAATGTCTTAAATCATAGAAAAACTTTTTCTTTTGCTGGTGTGTGAAACTAGGTGGTATAAATTTAGTAACAATGTAATTGGCATAATCAGCATACCATGGAGAAGTATGAGAAGCATTTATGACAGCTAATTGTTCATCAGGAAAGCTATCATCTATAGGTAGTGGGTCATCAAGAACATTCTCTAACCTAGACAAGTTGTCTGCAATGGGGTTCTCAGCTCCCTTTCTATCAATAATATGCAAATCTAATTCTTGTAGTAGGAGAACCCATCTAATAAGTCTAGGTTTAGCATCTTTCTTTTCCATAAGATATTTAATAGCAGCATGATTAGTGTGAACAGTTACTTTAGAATCAACAATATAAGGTCTGAACTTATCACAAGCAAATACAACTGCTAAATATTCTTTTTCAGTAGTAACATAATTTCTCTGGGCACTGTCTAGAGTTTTACTAGCATATTGGATAACATTTAATTTCTTATCAACTCTTTGTCCTAGAACAACACCTACAACATAATCACTAGCATCACACATAATTTCAAAGGGTAAATTCCAATCGGGAGGCTAAACAATGGGTGCAGAAATCAAAGCTTTCTTAAGTATTTCAAATGCTTCTACACAATCATCATCAAAGACAAAAGGAACATCTTTTTGTAGGAGATTAGTCAGAGGCCTAGAAATTTTTGAGAAGGCTTTAATGAACCTCTTATAAAAACATGCATGACTAAGGAAATTTCTTATACCTTTAGTGTCCTTTGGACACGACATATTTTCAATAGCATCAACTTTAGCTTTATCAACTTCAATACCTCTTTCAGAAATTTTATGCCCCAAGACAATACCTTCATTAACCATAAAGTGGCACTTCTCCCAACTTAAGACAAGATTAGTTTCTTCACATCTTTGCAAAACTCAATCAAGGTTGCTTAAGCAATCATCAAAAGAAGTTCCATATATAGAAAAATCATCCATGAAAACCTCAACAATATTTTCACAAAAGTCAGAGAATATGGCAGTCATGCATCTTTGAAAGGTAGCAGGTGCATTACATAAACCAAAAGGCATACGTCTATAAGCAAAGGTACCAAAAGGGCAAGTAAAGGTAGTCTATTCTTGATCCTCTTTTGACATGGGTATTTGAGAGAAACCATAATAACCGTCTAGAAAGCAAAAATTGTATGTTTAGATAATCTTTCTAGCATTTGATCAATAAAAGGTAAAGGGTAATGATCCTTTTTAGTAGCTTTATTTAGTTTGCAGAAATCAATTACCATTCTATAAACTGTAACAATTCTTTGTGGGATCAATTCATCTTTATCATTAGGAACAACAGTAATACCTCCCTTCTTCGGGACACAATGGACAGGACTTACCCACTGACTATCAGCAACGGGATAAATTATACCTGCCTCAAGAAGCTTTAGTATTTCTTTTCTTACCACTTCTTCCATCTTAGGATTTAACCGTCGTTGGTGATCAACAACCGGTTTAGCATCTTTTTCCAATTTTATTTTGTGCTGGCATAGAGTGGGACTAATGCCCTTAAGATCATCTAGAGTGTATCCAATAGCAGCACTGTGCTTATTCAGAGTTTTCAATAATTTATCTTGTTCCTGCTCTGAAAGGTTAGCACTAATAATAACAGGATATATCTTCTTTCATCAAGATAACCATATTTAAGAGTATTAGGCAATGGTTTAAGCTCCAACACGGGATCACCCTTGGGTGGAGGAGGATCCCCTAGAATTTCAACAGGTAAGTTGTGTTTCAAAATAGGTCCCTATTTAAATAATACTTCATCTATTTCCCTTCTTTCATTAAACATATCATTTTCATGGTCTAGCAAATATTGTTCTAATGGATCATTAGGAGGCACGGCAATAGAAGCAAGACCAATAGTTTCATCTTTACTAGGCAATTCTTTATCATGGGGTTGTCTACGAAATTTAGCAAAATTAAAATCATGAGACATATCCTCTAAACCAACAGAAACAATATCCTTTTTGTAGTCTATCTTAGCATTAACAGTATTCTAGAAGGGTCTACCAAATATAATGGGACAAAAGTCATCTTGTGGGGAACCAAGAACAAGAAAATCAGAAGGATATTTAATTTTCCCACACAAGACTTCAACATTTCTAACAATCCCAATTGGTAAAATAGTATCTCTATTGGCAAGGTTGATTGTAACATCAATACCTTCTATCTCAGCGGGTGCAATATCATGCATAATTTCTTCATATAAAGAATGAGGTATTGCACTAGCACTAGCACCCATATCACATAAGCCATGATAGCAATGATCTCCTATTTTAACGAAAATAACAGGCATGCCTACAACAGGTCTATGTTTATTTTTAGTGTCGGGTCTAGCAATTCTAGCAGCTTCATCACAAAAGTAAATAACATGCCCATCAATATTATCAACCAAGAGATCTTTAACCATAGAAATACTAGGTTCAACTTTAATTTGCTCAGAGGGTGTAGATATTCTAATATTACTCTTATGAACCACAGTTGAAGCTTTAGCATGATCCTTTATTCTATTAGGGAAAGATGGTTTCTCAATATAAGTGATAGGAACAGTAGGATCAACATTATAAGTGATAGTCTTTTCTTCAACTTTAATAGGTTCAACTACTTTTAATTCAATGGGAGGATGATATTTAATCCACTTCTCCTTAAGGAGATAAACATGAGTAGCAAATGATTCACAGAAAGAAGCTACTATCTCAGAGTCAAGTCCATATTTAGTGCTAAATTCACGAAGAGCATTGGTATCCATAAAAGATGTAACAATCAAACTTAGGTGTTATACCTGACTCCTTACCTTCTCGAGTTCCCAATCTTCAGAGTTGTGTTTAGTCTTTCACAATTGCTAACACTCATGCAATACTTATGGGTATGAAGTTTTAATCGGACACAGAGAAAGATAGGGGCTTATAGTTTTGCCTCCCAACCTTTTACCTCAAGGGTAATGTCAACAATAATGGTTCATGAAAACTCACATCCAATTAGCTATATATATCAGGATCTTTCCAACACAATGTTCTTGCCAAAGGATAAAATGTAAAAAGGAAAGGTGAAGATCACCATGACTCTTGTCAGAAGTATAGGGCAAAAAATAAAGGATAAGCCCTTCGCAGAGGGAAAAAGAGGTTGTCATGTGCTTTTATGGTTGGATGCATGAAATCTTAATGCAAAACAATGTCACTTTATATTGCCACTTGTGATATGGACCTTTATTATGCAGTCCGTCGCTTTTATTTCTTCCACATCGCAAGATCGTATAAAGCTTATTTTCTCCACACTAATAAATCATACATATTTAGAGAGCAATTTTTATTGCTTGCAACAATGACAAGTTACTTGAAGGATCTTACTCAATCCATAGGTAGATATAGTGGACTCTCATGGCAAAACTGGGTTTAAAGATATTTGGAAGCAGAAGTAGTATCTCTACTTGGTGCAAGGAATTTGGCTAGCATGAGGGGGGAAAGCAAGCTCAACATGTTGGATGATCCATGACAATATAATTTATTTTGGATGTAGGAAAACATAACCCATTACGTTGTATTCCTTGTCCAACATCAACTTTTTAGCTTGGCATATTTTAATGAGTCCTCACAATCATAAAAGATGTCCAAGATAGTATATTTATATGTGAAAACCTCTCTTTCTTTATTGCTAGAACTAGGGTTTGAGATGAGATGGTGCTGGTGAAGATGTTGATGGAGATTGACTCCCTCCCGATGAGAGGATCGATTGTGATGATGATGATGATGATGATGATGATGATGATTTCCCCCTCCCCGAGGGATGTTTCCCCGACAGAACAGCTCCGCCGAAGCCCTAGATTGGTTCTGCCAAGGTTCTGCCTCGTGGCGGCGGAGTTTCGTGGATGGTGGGTGGCCCCCCTCTGGTGCTTCCTTCGCCCAATATTTTTTATATATTCCAAAAATGACTCCCATGGAGTTTCAGGATTTTTGGAGTTGTGCAGAATAGGTCTCTAATATTTGCTCCTTTTCCAGCCCAGAATTCCAGCTGCCGGCATTCTCCCTCTTCATGCAAACCTTGTAAAATAAGAGAGAATAGGCATAAGTATTGTGACATAATGTGTAATAACAACCCATAATGCAAAAGATATCAATATAAAAGCATGATGCAAAATGGACGTATCAAGCTTCTCCGCAACGGGGGGAGTTAAGGAGTAGTTGCACGCGCGCCAGCGCTTCTGCTGGCGTGGGCGGCGGCGAGAGCTGCATGGAACAAGACGCACTCCAACTTCTAACCAAGTTAGAAGGAGCTCTGTCACAGTCCCGCGGTTGCATGCCGCTTCCGTCGGCGTCCGGGTGCGCACGCCGGCCTGGTACGTCCTGAGGGTGACGCATAGGGCTCTTCCCGCGGTGGTGCCCGGGAGCTCCGGCGGTGAGGTGTTTCTCATCACGCGCGGCCTGGGAAGGCCGCGCGCGGGTGCCAGCTGGAGCGACGTAGAGGTTGCCGCGCCGCCCATTGGCAGCACGGCCCCGCCCCCAGACCCAGCGGCGCGCGGCTCGTCGTCTCGGACCCGAACGACGCCGCTTGCCTGGCTCCGACCATAATGTCATGGATGCTCGCGGGCCATGTCTTTGGCACCATCCATGGCCACCCAATCGCCTACTCGCGCTGGCGCGGACGAGCCGGCTCCGGACGACCCGATCGCTGTGATCCCCTTTTTCTTGGGGGCCATGATGATGATGAAGTCGATGCGCTAACTTCCAAACCGAATTTTAACAGCTTGGGTCCCCTACCTGACATGCCAAAGATGTCATGGGAAATGACACCTATGGGATCACAGGGAATCCCTTCTACGGTTGGCGGGCGCGGGGCTGTGGAAAGAGCGGGTTTATAAGATCAACACGGGGGAATTTATCCAGGTTCGGGCCACAAGTGATGCGTAATACCCTACTCCTGCTGGTTTGTGTTTATCTGGTGCTCTTGGACTAGATACAAAGCGCATAGGGTCTAAAAAGTCTGAATCCTGCTCTAGTATGCCTCGAGCCTCTCTTTATAGCCAAAGGGGTCACCACCTAGGCATACAGGAGGTGGAAAGTTCATATTATACACAACTCTATCACCTGGCACCGTAGGACAAACGCATTTAATGCGCTGCCAACGTGCCCTCTCACTTTATCGGGGACGGCAAGGAAGCTCGTCTCGTCCGTCGTCGCCTCGTCTCGCTCTGATGCGCATCCAGGCTGACTAGGCGTTCAGCGCCACGCTAGCTGGCTGGTTGCTAAGTTGGTGCGGTGGCAGAATCTTCATGAAGATCTGCATGCCACCACGCAGGTGCTTGCTGAGTTTGCCTGGAAGCTGCACGTCGCCACGTAGGTGCCTGCCTTGTTGGCGGGTTGACTGCTGTGTTGGAACAGCGGTGGAGCCTTGGCAGGTGGGGGCCTGGCTGCGGCCCCGTAGATGTCCCTGGCAAGGGTCTTGCCCGGGTCTCGCAGGTGTTCCCGGCAAGGGTCTTGCCGGGGGTCTCGTGAGCGTCCCCGGCAGGGATCTTGCCGAGGGGTTTACATCTTCTGGTTCTCATCTAGTCTTGTATGTTCTTGGTCTCCACAAAGATCTACATGCCACCATGCAGGTACCTCCCGAGCCTTGGTTCCAATGTTGTCAACAGTGTCAGAACTCTTAGGCTCAAGGGTGGCGGCTCTGCTGGTGCTGGGCAAGTTGCCCCGACAAGACTCTTGCCGGGGCTACGTAAGCTCCCCCGGCAAGGCTCTTGCCGAGGAAAGCCCACCTTGTCCCTCTGATTCTCGCGCCTCTTTCTTGGCGTTGCTCTGGTAGTTTTGTGTCTTTGCTTCCTCCGCTCCGCCAAGCGTGGCCGCAGGCGTCTGGCTGCGACTGCTCGCGCACAAGTAAAGGGGTACAAAAAGGACCCCTACTTTTGTACACCGACAACGAGCTCAATATGACTAAGGAGTTAGCCATGGGATCATGGGTTACGGAACGAGTAAAGAGACTTGTCGGTAACGATATTCAACGAGGTATAGAGATACCGATGATCGAATCTCGGGAAAGTAACATACCGATGGACAAAGGGAATTGTATACGGGATTGATTGAATCCCCTACATCGTGGTTCATCCGATGAGATCATCGTGGAACATGTGGGAGCCAACATGGGTATCCATATCCCGCGGTTGGTTATTGGTCGGAGAGATGTCTCGGTCATGTCCGCATGGTTCCCGAGCCCGTAGGGTCTACACACTTAAGGTTCGGTGACGCTAGAGTTGTTATGGGAAATAGTATGTGGTTATTGGAGTCCCGGATGAGATCCCGGACGTCACGAGGAGTTCCAGAATGGTCCGCAGGTGAACAATTATATATGGGAAGTCCAGTTTTAGTTGTCGAAATAATTTCAGGGGTTATCGGTATTGTACCAAGACCACCAAAAGGTGTCCGGGGGTCCACCGGGTTGGGCCACCTACCCCGATGGGCCAAGTGGGCTGAACAAAGGTGGGAACCAGCCCCTGGTGGGCTGGTGCGTCCCCCCCAAGGACCCAAGGCGCCTAGGGTTGAAAACCCTAGGGGGTGGGGGCGCCTCCCACCTAACTTGTGGGGCAAGTCCCCCCTTGCCCCCCCTCTAGATGCATCTAGGGGGAAGCCCCCTCTCCCTTCACCCTATAAATAGAGGGGTGTGTGAGGGCAGCCGAACCCCTTCCCTGGTGCAGCCCTCCCCCTCTCCAACACCTCCTCCTCCACCGTAGTGCTTGGCGAAGCCCTGCCGGAGAACTGCAAGATCCACCACCACGTCGTCGTGCTGCCGGAGCTCTCCCTCAACTTCTCCTCTCCTCTTCCTAGATCAAGAAGGAGCAGACAGCTCCGGGATGTACGTGTGTTCAATGTGGAGGTGTCTTCCATTTGACGCTTGATCGGATCTTCCGTGATTTGAATCGCCGCGAGTACAACTCCATCAACCGCGTTCTTGTAACGCTTCCGCTTAGCGATCTTCAAGGGTATGATGATGCACTCCCTCTCTCTCTTGTTGCTAGAATCTCCTAGATTGATCTTGGTGACACGTAGGAATTTTTTTTAATTATTACTACGTTCCCCAACACCGTTAGCATAAGAAGCCAAGGTTTCATTATCACTAAATTTGCATGAAAAGGGAAGGTGTGGAGCCTTCGTCCTACAACAAAAAGTATAATCATATCTCAAGCATAGATCCCGAGCATACCAATGCAAAATATTAATGTGATCCCATAAAATTCTCCCTTTTTGAGTCAAGCGATAATCCCTAAAGTATTCACGTTGATCCAACCTTATTGCCATTATCAAGTTGAATGGGGTTTTCTCAGGATTACCAAAGTAGTGTTTAATATTTTTCACATAACGAGCATCGAGGGTTTTAGGAGGCTCCCCATCTCCGTGAGTAGCAAGTATAACTAATTTTTTTGGTATTTCGTGTTCCATATCCATAACTAAAGATACAGAACAACATAGAACAGAAAATAAAAACTACTTAGTGATAAAGCAAACAAGCACACATGAGAATATTCACCCCATGCAATTGCTCCCCGGCAACGGTACTAGAAAAAGGTCTTGATAACCCACAAGTATAGGGGATCGTTTCTAACCTTTTTTGATAAATAAGAGTGTCGAACCCAACGAGGATCTAACGGTAGAACAAATATTCCCTCAAGTTCTATCGACCACTGATACAACTCTACGCACGCTTAGCGTTTGCTTTACCTAGAACAAGAATAAAAACTATAAGTACTTTGTAGGTGTGGTAGGATAGGTTTGCGAGATAATAAAGAATGTGAAAATAAAAGTTAGGTGATGTTCTAATTAAATTACAATTAAATTAGTATAGCGAGTGTGGATTAGTAGTGGTAGGTTTTGTGGAGTTGTCCCTTAGCAATAGACTACGTTACTAGACCGATAGCAAGTTTTTAGGTGGGAGAGGCCACAGCTAGCATGTCATCCCTTACTTGGAACTCTATCCACTTATGATTGGAACTATTAGCAAGCATTCGCAACTACTAACGTTCATTAAGGTAAAAACCCAACCATAGCATTAAGATATACTCCCTCCATCCGGAAATACTTGTCCTAGAGATGGTTGAAAATGGATGTATCTATAGCTAAAATAAATCTAGATACAACCATTTCTAGGACAAGTATTTACGGATGCAGGGAGTATATTGGTTCCCCTTCAATCCCATATGCATCAATTTCTATGGTAGGAAGAAGCTTCTGTCGCCCTTGCCCTCCAATGCATAGTCCTATCAACATACAACTAACCCTATGGTGTGATCCCCGTGCTCATATGATGGGCACCAAAGGACAACAACATAACCACAAGCAAATTAAACCAATCATAGGAATTCACCAATTACCGGTAGGACAACAAAAAATCTACTCGAGCATCATAGGATGGCAACATATCATTGGATAATAACATGAAGCATAAAGCACCATGTTCAAGTAGAGGGTACAACGGGTTGCGGGAGAGTGGACCGCTAAATATAGATGGGGTAAGGTTATGAAGATGTTGGTGAAGATGACGGAGTTATTGGAGTAGATCGCCGTCACCTGATGATTGCCCCGGCGACATTCCAGCACCATCGGGAGAGAGGGGAGAGAGCCCCCCTCCTTATGCTTCTTTCTTGACCTCCCCCTAGATGGGAGGAGGGTTCCCCCTTCTAGTCCATGGCCTCTATGACGGCAGAGGGGCGGGAGCCCCTCCGAGGTTGGATCTATCCCTCTGTTCTCTTCTGTTTCACGTTCATGTTTTCTGGCCCTTCACCGTTTCTTAAATTCTTAGAGATCCGTAACTCCAATTGCGCTGAAATTTTTACATGATTTTTTCCATAAATTATCTTTCTTGTGCCCGAAGAAGAGCCCCAACCGACTTAAGGGGAGCCCACAAGACACCTGGGCGCCAGGGGGTGCCTGGCACGCCCTGGTGGGTGGAGGAGGCGGTGAGCCTCCGTTTGCAATGACTCCACCTCTCAAAAATCACATATATTCCAAAATAATTCTCCGCAAATTTTTATTGCATTTGGACTTCGTTTGATATGGATATTCTGCGAAACAAAAAACATACAACAAACAGGAACTGGCACTGGGCACTGGATCAATATCTTAGTCCAATAAGTCATATAAATTGCTGCCAAAAGTATGTGAAAGTTGTATAATATTGGCATGAAATAATCAAAAATTATAGATAAGACGAAGACATATCAATGTACAAAAAGAGAGGGGCTACGATAGACAGTTTTTTCTTCGTATTTTGCTCTGGGCCCACTTGTATGTTAGTGAGAGGGTTCCTGGGGTTTTTTGTTTTCATTTTCCGTTAGTAGGTTCCACTTGTAGGTGACATATGCATTGAGGGGTAGGCATGTCCAAAAAACTTCGAGAAAATGGTCAAAGCCCTTTGACCAGAAGGAAACAGCGCAAGAGGTCATTGTTATAAGGGCATCTAACGGTAGAGGGGCAAATTTGAGCACACTTCAAAATTAGGGGTAAATCTGAGTAGTGGGTTATGGTTAAGGACACAAATGTAAAAGTCCCTATAAACAAAGTTGTTATTGAACATAGTCTCTTGACCAAGGAAATTTATTTGCTTTACAAATCCAATGGCTTCTTAGAGCAATGGAAGTCCCTAGACAAAACATATGATTGGGCTACATTTAACGACATGATGGTCAACTTCAAGGATCCGGTTCCTCGATTGGCTCCAACTACTCATCTGATATGAAGTATTTTCTTGTTTTGTGCTTTTTATTAAGTTGGTGCCCCAAACACTTCTATCACTGGTTGATGTTGCTTTATAAAAAGTCAGGCAAGAGCCTTTATCGGTAACTCTCTTCTACATGAGATTTAAATAAATCTCATCCTAGGTGATATGATTATATGATATCATTACAAACCTTAAAGCAAAGTTTACACAAAGTTTTACGTGAAAATGAGCTCAAATATTCACTTCAAAAGGGTTGATGTATGGGAGGTAGTTCACCTAGTGAACAATCGTTATTTCTCTTGTGTCTATTTTCTCAGTTTTTTTATCATATGGTATTGTACCAATTTTAAGACCCCCTTCCAGTTTTAAGTAATTTTGGACTACATCCAAACACTATTTTTAGCCTTAAATAACTCGAGATCATGCTAACATGAGATTATAACATAAAAATGGTGATTTAGTTCACATTTTTCATTATAAATGTTAAATCAATATGTATAAAAAGTTTGAAATAGAGAAGAGCTCAAATAGTCACTGAAAATTGTTTGGGTAGTGCAAAGTTGGATATTTAGGGTGAATGGTACTATTAAACTTCATTGAAGATAGTCCATTTTGTGAAGAACCTATTATTTTTTACCTTGTGTATTCCTATGAAATTGTTATCATGGGTTTATGTTCCTATATAAGGGTGTCATGCCAAGTTTTAGTATTTTTTACTACATTTAGACAGCTTGTCATTTTCTTAAACATGGAAAAACTCCTCGGGATCTACCATAACACTGAGTTGGATATTTCATCTGTTTGCAGCACATGAGCTCAAATTGTATATATATATATATATATATATATATATATATATATATATATATATATATATATATATATATATATATATATATATATATATATATATAGTATATCATTTTAGAGCTTATTTGATACACCTACAGCTCATAATGGAATCACTTTCAATAAGTGTGCATAAATTCATTTAATGTATAACATAAAGTAAAACTATCCAAAAATTAGTGAAACATATACATGAAAACATCAATGAAGTTCAAATACTACAAACAAATCTTTTTGCAAAAACTTCATCGAATAATTAGATTTAAAGGGGGTGTTTTACATTTGCGGAAGAAAAGAAAATAAATCATACAAGTGGACCCTCCACCCCACATGTCATTGGGTTCAAGGCCACCAACCTCACCAGTATCATCTCAGGTTGCGTCAATTTAATATTGGCACTCGTTTGTTTGGCTTTACATGCCATCCACCTACCCGGATCCTCCAGATCCCCTTCTCTTCCACGTTCTTCCCCTTCTCCTCAAAATTCCCTGTGTTTATTAACACGCATAGCTTCTCCACTATATCATGCCCAGCTTCTTCGACACACCTCGCTTATACTCCTCATTCTTCATGTTGGAATAGACACTTGTCTAAAGCCGGACCCATTTGGACAACCTATGTCATTGTTTTCCAACATTTTGAACAAAAAATAAATCTTTTCTAAAAATTCTAAAACAAAAGGGGTAAATGTCTACTTATTTGGCCTAGCAATTTTGTACTTTTGAAAGATTTTTGTTTTTGCCAAAATAATATGATAAAAATCTAGTACCGGTTATCAAAGTAGCCCGCCATATGCATGCCCCCGTCAATGAGACGAGCGAGCAAGGCATGTCACCTTGACCAAAGTACTTCAATATTGACTCAGCAAGTCATGTTTACATTCTTTGTATCACTGTCAGTGATGCGGGGGATGGGGTTCCCTGGATCCATGACGTGGGCTAGGCTCGGCCCAGGGTTTGGCTCTAGAATCAGGTGCTCAGGATCCCTAGACAAGCATAGCCTAGGCACGGCACCCCCCGGGGGCTCCACTGATTGTGCCCGCAGGCTGGCGTTCCTTCTCAGGTGATGGTGTTACGGCCCAAGGGTCCGCACCTTGTTGGTTTTCGGCCCAGGTAGGTCGACCCGAGGCCCCCTAGGTTGGATTCTCCCTAGGACATCAGTCCGGCCCATGGGCCTTGTAGAAGAGGACTCTGGAAGCCTTGCCATTCAAGACAAGGAAGCTAGAGCCGTGGAGGACTCCCCTCGACAGCCGTAGATGGCTAGTTTGTGTAACCCTAGGGGGCCAGTATCTTACATAAGCCAGGGCCGATCTAGTAGATAGATCATCATACAAATCCTTGGTTATACCTGTACTTTGTACAGCCCGATCACAATATACACGGGCAAGAGTAGGGTTTTACCTCTCGGAGAGGGTGTGAACCTGGGCGAAATCATCTCTTGTTTCCCCTCCAACCTAATCACCATGTCGAGATAACCTACTAAGGGATATGCCAAAATCAGCTCCGACATTGTATGATCATCATGTTGGGTTCCTAGGCTAACAGGGACATCCTCGGGGTTCCGTGATTGACGATATTGTAGGCTCGTAGCGATGACAGGAGGCACACACAGAAGCACATCTCCTGTACATTGAGAGTTGTCACTTGTCGAGACCTTACATGACAGTGCCTTTTCTTACTTTGGCCATGCTTCCGTGCGGTACCCCTCTCCTTAAAATGGGAGCAGGGGAGAAAGTGGAAATGCAGCAACACATAACTACAAGATTGTTCTTTTTTCGCGAATTCACAAAGCTTGCGTATCTTTTCATTGATCGGAGATGATAGAGAAAGTACATGATAGGATACAACACACTACACGAACACGAAGGCGCGAGTATTGTGCCCGAAGCAGAGGGAAGAGGGATGCTCAGTCCAAAGAAGACACACGCAACTAGAGGAACCACCTAGCCATGAGATGTAGTCTGAACCGACATGATCGTTCCCAAAACTCAAAATCCAACGCCAAGGACGCTGAGCGAACAAGACAATGCCTTCGAGAAGGGGAACAACGTTATGGCACCGTCGTTGTCTGATCCGGAGAGCCGGACCTGGGGTTTCCCTCGATGCTCGAAGGGGCACAGATAGGGGCCATGACAATGCCTCCAAGAAGGAAATGAAGGAAATATGCCCTAGAGGCAATAATAAAGTTGTTATTTATATTTCCTTATATCATCATAAATGTTTATTATTCATGCTAAAATTTTATTAACCGGAAACTTGATACATGTGTGAATACATAGACAAACAGAGTGTCCCTAGTATGCCTCTACTTGACTAGCTCATTAATCAAAGATGGTTAAGTTTCCTAGCCATAGACATGAGTTGTCATTTGATGAACGAGATCACATCATTAGAGAATTATGTGATGGACAAGACCCATCCGTTAGCTTAGCATAAATGATCATTTAGTTTTATTGCTATTGCTTTCATCATGACTTATACATGTTCCTTTGACTATGAGATCATGCAACTCCCAAATAACGGAGGAACACCTTGTGTGCTATCAAACATCACAACGTAACTGAGTGATTATAAAGATGCTCTACAGGTGTCTCCGATGGTGTTTGTTGAGTTTGCATAGATCGAGATTAGGATTTGTCACTCCGATTGTCGGAGAGGTATCTCTGGGCCCTCTCGGTAATGCACATCACTATAAGCCTTGCAAGCAATGTGACTAATGAGTTAGTTGCAGGATGTTGCATTACGGAATGAGTAAAGAGACTTGCCGGTAATAAGATTGAACTAGGTATGATGATACTGACGATTGAATCTCGGGAAAGTAACATACCGATGACAAAGGGAACAACGTATGTTGTTATGCGGTTTGACCGATAAAGATCTTCGTATAATATGTAGGAGCCAATATGAGCATCCAGGTTCTGCTGTTGGTTATGGACCGGAGATGTGTCTCGGTCATGTCTACATAGTTCTCGAACATGTAGGGTCCGCACGCTTAACGTTCGATGACGATTTGTATTATGAGTTATGTGATTTGATGTACCGAAGGTTGTTCGGAGTCCCGGGTGAGATCACGGACATGACGAGGAGTCTCGAAATGGTTGAGACCTAAAGATTGATATATTATAGGGCTATATTTGGACATCAGAAAGGTTCCGAGTGATTCGGGTATTTTTTTAGAGTACCGAAGAGTTACGAAAATTCATCGGGGGAAGTAGTGGGCCTTAATTGGCCATAGGGAAAGGAGAGAAGGGCCTCAAGGGTTAGCCCCCCCCCCATGGCAAGTTCGAATTGGACTAGGGAGGGGCGGCACCCCCCCCCCCTCTTTCTTTCCTTCTCCCTCTCCTACTCCTTCCCTCTCTCCCCTCTTGGAAAAGGAAGGGGACTCCAACTAGGATTGGGAATCCTAGTTGGACTCCCGCTATAGGCGCGCCCCTCCTAGGCCGGCCTCCTCCTCCTACCTTATATACATGGGCAAGGGCCACCCCAAAGGCACTCCAAGATTTGTCTTAGCCGTGTGCGGTGCCCCCCTCCACAGTTACACACCTCAGTCATATCGTCGTAGTGCCTAGGCGAAGCCCTGCGCCGGTAACTTCATCATCACCGTCGCCACGCCATCGTGCTGACGGAACTCTCCTTCGGCCTCAACTAGATCAAGAGCCCGAGGGACGTCGTCGAGCTGAACGTGTGCTGAACGTGAAGGTGTTGTACGTTCGGTACTTGGATTAGTTGGATCGCAGAGACATTCGACTACATCAACCGCGTTACTAAACGCTTTCGCTTTCGGTCTACGAGGGTACGTAGACACACTCTCCCCTCTCGTTGCTATGCATCTCCTAGATAGATCTTGCATGATCGTAGGTAAATTTTTTGAAATACTGTGTTCCCCAACAGTGGCATCCGAGCCAGGTCTATGTGTAGATGTTATATGCACGAGTAGAACAGAAAGGAGCTGTGGGCATGGGTATATACATATTGCTTGCCATCACTAGTTGTTTCTTGGTTCGGTGGTATTGTTGGATGAAGCAGCCCAGACCGACATTACATGACCGCATTCATGAGACTGGTTCTACCGACGTGCTTTCCACACAGGTGGCTGGCGAGTGTCAGTTTCTCCAACTTTAGTTGAATCAGATTCAATGAATAGGGTTCTTTCTGAAGATCAAAAAGCAATCACTATACCGTGTTGTGGTTTTTGATGCGTAGGCAAGAACGGTTCTTGCTAAGCCCGTAGCAGCCACATAAAACTTGCAACAGCAAAGTATAGGACGTCTAACTTATTTTTGCAGGTCATGTTGTGATGTGATATGGTCAAAACATGATGAGATATAAATTGTTGTATAAGATGGTCATGTCTTGTTGTAGTTATCGGCAACTAGCAGGAGCCTTATGGTTGTCTCTTTATTGCATAAGATGCAAGCGCCATATAATTGCTTTACTTTATCACTATGCGATAGCAATAGTTGCAAAAGCAATAGTTGGCGAGACGACCATGTGACGACACGTTGATAAAGATCAAGATAATGGAGATCATGGTGTCATGCCGGTGACGATGGAGATCATGACGGTACTTTGGAGATGGAGATCAAAGGCACAAGATGATGATGGCCATATCATGATACATATTTTGATTGCATGTGATGTTTATCTTTTATGCATCCTATTTTGCTTAGTACGACGGTAGCATTATAAGATGATCCCTCACTAAATTTCAAGGTATAAGTGTTCTCCCTGAATATGCACTGTTGCGACAATTCATCGGGCCGAGACACCACGTGATGATCGGGTGTGATAAGCTCTATGTTCACATACAACGGGTGCAAGACAGTTTTGCACACGCGGAATACTCGGGTTAAACTTGATGAGCCTAGCATATGCATATATGTCCTCGGAACACTAAGACCGAAAGGTCGAGCATGAATCATATAGAAGATATGATCAACATAGGGATGTTCACCATTGAAAACTACTCCATCTCACGTGATGATCGGACATGGTTTAGTTGATATGGATCACGTGATCACTTAGATGATTAGAGGGATGTCTATCTAAGTGGGAGTTCTTAATATGATTAATTGAACTTGAATTTGTCATGAACTTAGTCCTGGTAGTTTTTGCATATTTATGTTGTAGATCAATAGCTCGCGTATAGCTCCGCTATTTTATTTATGATATGTTCCTAGAGAAAACTATGTTGAAAGATGTTAGTAGCAATGATGCGGACTAGCTCCATCATCTGAGTATTATCCTCATTGCTGCACAAAAGAATTATGTCCTTGATGCACCGCTAGGTGACGGACCTATTGCAGGAGCAGATGCAGACGTTATGAATGTTTGGCAAGCACGGTATGATGACTACTTGATAGTTTAGTGCGCCATGATTTACAGCTTAGAACCGGGACTTCAAAAACATTTTGAACACCACAGAGCATATAAGATGTTCCAAGAGCTGAAGTTGGTATTTCAGACTCATGCCCGAGTCAAGAGGTATGAGACCTCTGACAAGTATTTTGCCTACAAGATGGAGGAGAATAGCTCAACTAGTGAGCATGTGCTCAGAATGTCTGAGTACTACAATCGCTTGAAACAAGTGGGAGTTAATCTTCCAGATAAGATAGCGATTGACAGAGTTTTCACTGTCACCAAGTTACTAGAACTTTGTAATGAACTATAATATCCAAGGGATGACGAAAACGATTGCCGGGCTCTTCGTGATGCTGAAATCGATGAAGGTAGAAATCAACAAAAAACATCAAATGTTGATGGTTGACAAGACCACTAGTTTCAATCAAAGGGCAAAGGATAGAAAGGTAACTTCAAGAAGAATGGCAAACAAGTTGCCACTCCCATGAAGAAGCCGAAAGCTAGACCCAAGCCTGAAACTGAGTGCTTCTACTGCAAAGGAAATGGTCACTGGAAGCGGAACTACTGTCGGTGTCAAAACCGGAAGATCTCGGGTAGGGGGTCCCGAACTGTGCATCTAAGGTCGATGGTAACAGGAGATAGGGGACACAATGTTTTACCCAAGTTCGGGCCCTCTCTATGGAGGTAATACCCTACGTCATGCTTGATTGATCTTGATGAATATGAGTATTACAAGAGTTGATCTACCACGAGATCGTAATGGCTAAACCCTAAAGGTCTAGCTTGTATGGCTATGATAATGAGTATCTCCCCTCCGGACTAAGTCCTACGGTTTATATAGACACCGGGAGGATCTAGGGTTACACAAGGTCGGTTACAAAGAAAGGAATCTACATATTCGTTTGCCAAGCTTGCCTTCCACGCCAAGGAGAGTCCTATCCGGAAACGGGTGTAGTCTTCGATCTTCGTATCTTCACAGCCCATCAGTCTGGCCCATGGCTAACAAGCCGGACGCTCGAGGACCCCTTAGTCCAGGACTCCCTCAGTAGCCCCCGAACTAGGCTTCAATGACAAGGTGTTCGGTGCGCAGATTGTCTTCGGCATTGCAAGGCGGGTTCCGACGACGACTTCCAAGTAATGTATTCGGTTTTCAATTCGAGGTCGCGCCCCTCGGCTTCTGTGCATCGATGACTTCAGCTTCCACATGTCGGGCGAATGCGGACGGTCCGGGTATTTTTTGCAAATAACACCCTGGCCATGCAAGAAAGAGCGTCTATTTAAAGAGATTGGGTCTTAGATCCATTTGGCACCACGCGGAGAAAATCCTTAGATATTGCCAGGAAAAACCATTCCAACATGGCTAGCATTCCCAGCTCCTCCTCCCGTTCCGACCCAGAGAAAGGCGAGTGGGAGAGGTGCTCTGTGTCCCATAGTCAATTGACGAAGTTGCAAATGCGGGGATTTCTCCCCCCCCCCCCACCCCCCCGCCCCTGCGGATCTGATCCATGTTCGAGCAGGGTTGTCTTCCTTCAACGGCAAAACCCAGGCGGAGGATTTCCCCAATACTTCTGCGAGGGAACAAGTGTGCTTCGTCCCCTATCTGCTGAGGGGCGTGGGATTTCCAATTCACCCATTCCTCCGAGGGCTTCTAGAGTATTATGGCCTCCAACTACACAATTTTACCCCAACCTCCATCCTGCACATTGCGGGTTATGTCGCTTTATGCGAACTATTCCTGGGTTGTGAGGCCCATTTTGATATGTGGAGAAGGTTGTTTTCTTGTCCCGCTCAACCACGAGGGATCGATATTTGAAGTGGGCGGGGCCAAAATATGGCGCATTGCTGAGACCGGATACCTATCCGGCACACCAAAGAAAGCTTCCGAAGAGTGGACCTCTGAATGGTTTTATATTGACAATGTCGCTCTTTCCGACTTAGTCCGGATGGGCCTCCCGGAATTTTCAAGTGCTCCTCTTAAAAAACACCATAGCTGGCATCCTCGGAGCCTCGAGGAAGAGGATAGCGCAGATATCAGTCTGCTTCTGGGTAAGATTAAGTTGCTCGCCCAGTCCGGATTGTCAATTGTCGAGGTAATGGCGGTCTCCATAACACGGGGGGTCCAACCACTCCAATATAGAGGGCTACCCATGTGGCATTACAATGGGGAAGACTATGCCTCCTGCTACGGTCGGAAGGGCCCGAAGACTCCCGCCGCTCTGGCCAAAATATTGGCCGAACTGTACAAAGGGAAGCAGGAGGAGTTCACCCGTCTCCAAAATCGAGACGGGTTTTCCATGTACAATTCTCCTAGCTGGGTAAGCTCTAACTCCAATATTCGACTCCTCTCCCTGAATTATTTTTCAAGGGTGGTATATTATTCATTCATGACAGGAATGGCGAAAGGTTGTCGAGGGGATCCATGACCCTGCCCCTCAGCCGGAGAATCACAATCAGGATCTTGACCCTGGATATGAGGAAGATCCGGACATATTCGTGGAGCTCAAAGATGGAGTTTTCTATCAGACGTGCTATGACGGCACGGAAGTACCCATCATCGCCGATTATCCTGGCCCCCTTCCTGTTTCGCATGTAAGTAATCAGGAGACACTTTGTCCGAGAGGGTTTTCTCATTCTTCCTCACTCACTGTTGACCGTCCTGTGCTCAGAAGGGGAGGCGTTTGGCCCATCGTGCTGCCTCGGGGGCATCTCCAGAGAGAGCGACTCCCGCGTCGGGCAGGCCTTCGAAGAGGAAGGCAAACAGAGATACGGCCGGGCCTTCCTTGAAGAGGTATGGGTTTGCAACCATGCTCTTTTTAGCAGTCGCGTCCAACTGTGACTTATATGTTCATTTTGTATCAGGTAAAAGGTTCGACGGACTGTGTCCGGGGACCCGACCAGTCGTACTCCTAATCACCAAGATTCGGTCCCAGCCGAAGAGACGGGGCCCAATATGGGAGTGGCGCCGGACTGTCCTTCTGCCGAGGTTTCGGCAAATATGTCCGTCACCAATTCGGAAGTGGAGAGCGCCATGAATCACCAGCGCCGAAGGGCCGTTTTACAAAATCCCCACTTCTCAAAAGAGGCATTCGGTGCCTTCAGCTCGGCTGATGCATACATCTGAGCTGCTCGAGATGGGCTTAACATAGCCACCGAGCAACATTTGAAAGATGTGCAGGTAAGTTTACCTTGTCCGAATTTGATAACCATGTGCCCGTAGCCCCGAGACTTGAAGCAGTTGGGACAAATGTTTTAAGGATCGTTGTATAACCAGGTTCTTACGGAGAAGAACGACCTGCTAGCCCAAGAGCTGGAGCAGTGCCGGACACAGTTAACTGCTGCTACCACCGAACTGGAAAAGTTCAAGAAGGCGTCCTCTGGTAATATTTCCCTCCATCGAGAAACAAAAAATTATAGGCCAGCTGTATTGCAACTGCTGCTTGTCTCATAACAGGGTCATCAGACCAACTGGGAGAGGAACTGAGGGCTGCTCAAACAAGCGAAAAAGAGGTGAAGAGACAACATGCCGCAGGCGAGCGGTTCTGACCCGAGTCAGAGAGGAGAAAAACAAACTCCAGGATTCAAACACCAAACTAGGTGAAGAACTGAAAGATGTGCGAGCCCAACTAGCCGACTCCGTGAAGGAGAACAAAAAGCTGCGAGGCGGCATATTCAGTATGTGGCCGAATTTATCTTATAACAGTTTGGGTGTACAATTAGCTGATATAGCTGTGATTGCAGGTATGTTGACGGGCCGTCCCGAAGAGGAGGTGTCCGGATCATTAAGTGATCTTCTGCAAGGGCTGTCGCAGTTACACGAGCAAGCTCGGCAGGCAATGCGGAGTGTAGCCAAGGCCTTATGGCCATCCGCCTCCCCTCCAGGGAGTATGGAGAAGCTTGTAGAGCTGTTCAAGGGAGCGCGGCGGCGTATCCAACTATGTAAGATATCGGCCTGCCGAGAGGGTGCGCGTGAGACCTGGGCCATGGTAAAAACACGGTATACCAAGATGGATCCGAATCACATGGCCCGGGTCGGACCGCTAGGGTCAAATGGGGAAGAAATTCTTGTCAGATTAGTATATGACCAAGTAGAGGTGGCCGCGAGATATTCCCAGCATGATTGTAAGTTAGACTGCCTGTTGGACGGTATAGAGGAGGAAGTCTTTAAGTCCTAAGTAACTATGTACTTTCCTTCTAGCTGGATTGTAAAAACGATTGCCATGGCCGACCTTTTCGCTTTGACCTCTGGACCCAAAGGTGCGGAGTGTTTCCTAATACCCTAGCGGTAAAATATACCAGGGTATGCATGGGAACCAGGCGTAGGGGTCATAGTTGCTTGAACAGACAATGTGTATCTGGCTAGTTATGTTATATTACATTATGTAAGAAACGTCTTCCAGAGAGAATAGTTCCGTTAAGGGTTCCTTTCCCTGGGTGTGCATGCGTTTAATGTGCATGTCCGAACTATGATTGAAAATATCGTAGAGTAAGTAACTTCTGGGGTTTCACAATGGAGTGAATGTGGAAACATCTTTAATTCACCGACCGAATATTCCCTTAAGAATGCTAGCTTTCGGCTTCACCCAGTCTGAGATACACATCAGGAAGACCCGGCAGTAACAATCGCAGAGGCGCTCCCTTTATGCCCTAGCCGAACTAACGGGAATGTAGGGCATAAGCACATGAGCCAGGCAACCCAGCTTGGCCAAAACTTAAGTCATATCGATGCATATAATGGCGAAGAAAAGGTACATATGGGAAGAACGCATGTGTGGTGAGCATGATGCTCGAAGAATAATAGAAAGCTTCTCTACAAGAAGCCCCCAGGTATAATGGGCGTACATATTTGGAGACGTACGCATCAGGGGAGCATGGTCTAGCCGTACTAAAGCCGTAGGGCTAAAGAGCAAAACGAAAAGAGAGAAAAATGAAAAGAGAGAAAAAATAACGTTGATAACAGGAGGAAGGAGACAAACATAGAGTTCGGCGCTAGGCATAGAATTGTCGGAGTCTGGCCGCATTCCAGGGGTTCGGCTCCAAGTGATTGTCTGACGCATCACGCAGGCGGTATGCCCCTCTGGTGAGAACTTCGTCAATGATGAAGGGACCCTCCCACTTGGGCTTTAGTTTGTCCTTTTTCTTCTCCGGCAGGCGTAGAACGAGTTCACCAATGTTATAAGTCTTGGCCCACACTTCTCTGCTTTGATACCTGCGAGCCTGTTGTTGATAAAATGCAGAACGGGCTTTTGCGATGTCGCGCTCCTCCTCCAGGGCATCTAAGCTGTCCTGCCGATCAAGCTCAGCCTCTCTCTCTCTCTCTTCGTACATGCGCACTCGAGGTGAGTCATGAATAATGTCGCAGGGTAACACTGGTCTCGCACCGTACACCATGAAGAAAGGTGTATATCCAGTAGTGCGGTTGGGGGTGGTCCGCAGCCCCTAGAGTACGGAGTCAAGTTCCTCCACCCAGTGCTTGTCTGATTCTTTCAAAGACCGCACTAGTCTAGGTTTGATGCCGCTCATCATAAGACCATTAGCCCGTTCGACTTGACCGTTCGTCTGCGGGTGATAGACAGAGGCGTAATCGAGCTTAATGCCCAGATTAGCACACCAAGTTTTCACTTCATCGGCTATGAAATTGGAGCCATTATCGGTGATGATGCTATGTGCAACACCATAACAGTGTACCACGCCGAATATGAAATCTATTATCGGCCCCGCCTCGGCCGTTTTGACTGGTTTGGCCTCTATCCACTTAGTGAATTTATCCACCATGACCAGCAGATACTTTCTCTTATGGCTTCCTCCTTTAAGGGGTCCGACCATATCGAGTTCCCAGACCGCAAAAGGCCAAGTGATGGGGATTGTTTGTAAGGCAGTGGGGGTGTCGGTGTCAAAACCGGCGGATCTCGGGTAGGGGGTCCCGAACTGTGCGTCTAGGCCGGATGGTAACAGGAGGCAAGGGACACAAAGTTTTACCCAGGTTCGGGCCCTCTCGATGGAGGTAAAACCCTACACCCTGCTTGATTAATATTGATGATATGGGTAGTACAAGAGTAGATCTACCACGAGATCAGAGAGGCTAAACCCTAGAAGCTAGCCTATGGTATGATTGTTGATGTGTATGTTGTCCTACGGACTAAAACCCTCCGGTTTATATAGACACCGGATAGGGTTAGGGTTACATAGAGTCGGTTACAATGGTAGGAGATCTGAACATCCGTATCGCCAAGCTTGCCTTCCACGCCAAGGAAAGTCCCTTCCGGACACGGGACGGAGTCTTCAATCTTGTATCTTCATAGTCCAGGAGTCCAGCTGAAGGTATAGTTCGGCTATCTGAACACCCCCTAATCTAGGACTCCCTCAGTAGCCCCTGAACCAGGCTTCAATGACGACGAGTCCGGCGCACAGATTGTCTTTGGCATTGCAAGGCGGGTTCCTCCTCGAAGTACTTTATAGAAGATTTTAAACACAAAGATAGTGTCCGGCTCTGCAAAATAAGTTTTCCACATATTGCCATAGAGAGAATAATATTTACACAAATCTAATCTGCTGACGTATTCCGTAGTGCGACACACCACGACCAAGCTTTTATCCGAGTCGTTTCATTATCCCACCTCAGGGCGTCATGAGAGGCGGTTTCCTTGGCACGTCTTCTCAAAGCAGAGATTGTGTCCCCTTATTCCGGGATTCTCATCAATACGGGCATGGGTAACCCAACCGCGCCTTTGATTACGGCCCTTGGAGATAAGCGAGTTTTACCAGGCTGGTGGGGACATGTAGTTGCGTCCACCCATATAAGGGGATAAGGATCCACCTTTTCACCCACGCCTTCTTCCTCCTTTGCCTATCCATTCTTGCGCACTCGAGCTCCAGCGCCCAAGTCCGCACTACCACCTCAACCTTCTCCAGTCATGTCCGGAGCGGGAGGCAAGTGGATGGTCTCCTCCGTCACGGAGGGACACATCAAAAAGCTGAGGAAGGCCGGATATCTAGCTAGCGACATCGCGCACCAGCTTCCCGAAAAGGGGCAGCTTATCCCCACTCCTAGGCCCCATGAGAGGGTGGTATTCCTCCCCCATTTCCTCCGCGGATTGGGCTTCCCTCTACATCCATTTGTCCGGGGGCTCATGTTCTACTACGGCCTGGATTTCCATGATCTGGCGCCGAACTTCGTCCTCAACATCTCGGCGTTTATCGTCGTGTGTGAGGCGTTCCTCTGCATCTGCCCCCATTTCGGCCTATGGCTTAAGACTTTCAATGTCAAGCCAAAGGTGGTGCGCGGCAGCCAGGCGGAGTGCGGCGGTGCCATGGTTGGCAAGATGGCCAACGTCCTGTGGCTCGAGGGCTCCTTTGTGGAGACCCTGAAGGGGTGGCAATCATGGTGGTTTTACGTCACCGAGCCACGCGACGCCGAATGGGTCGCACCCCCTGAGTTTCGATCCGGCCCCCCTACGCGGCTCACCTCCTAGAAGGAGACAGGCCTGTCTTGGGGTAAAAAAGGAGAGCTGACCGGACTCCAAACATGCATCCAAATCCTGGTGGACAAGAAGCTCAAGCTTGTCAACGTAGTCCAGGTTATGCTCATCCGCCTGATCCTCCCGTGTCAACGACGGGCCTACAACCTGTGGGAGTTCGACCCGGTGCAGCATCGAAATCTAAACAGGCTCTTTGACACAACGTACGAAGATTCCTGGAGGATGCTTTTCAAAGGCGCCGAGGCTCCCGCATCCGCTATCGAGGATCGCTGATTCAGTACTCAGCATCACGCTCATGCGGTAAGCTGTTTTTGTCCTTTTACAGGGTATCAGTTTTTCATAGTTTGACTCTATGCAGGATCTAAGCTCCCTTATCTTTGACAGGATTGGGAGGTGACGTCCGGACAGATCAACTGTCCGGCTCCTTTGCCCGAAGGCCCAGCGGACGCTCGCTTGGCGAAGCTGCTGGTTCTGGCACCCTATGTGGTGCCGGAGAAGAAGGCCACAAAAAGGGCCACGGGGACTCGAAAGAGTGCCCAGCGCCAGGAGGTGTCGGATTCATCATCCGACGGTCCCGAAGCGCCTTCCTCTCGTGAAGATGAGGAGGAAGAAGAAGAGACCTCTCCCCCTCCAGCGGGAGGAGAGAAGAAAAGGAAGGCCGCCCTCTCTGAGGAGGCCGGAGGGTCCAAGAAGGGGAAAACCCTTCCTCCGAACTACTCCAACGATGCCGACGATGGCGGAGAGGAGTGGCAGCCGAGGGCCAAGCCCCTGGCAAAATCGTAAGTATCCGTATACCGGAGTAATTCATAGTATCCGTTTATTGCACAGCTTTCCCTTATGTCGAACATGCTTATGCAGCCCACCCAAAGACCGGCTCGACGCGTCGTCGAGCGGCTCACTGGACTCGTCGGATGTGAACTCGCTTCCGACGGCTTCCTCCCCCCGCCCTATGGACGACACCGAGGTGTTGTCCCAATAGGTTCCAAGCAGGGAGGAGGTGGTCCCGGAGGCGCCGCAAGGCGACCTCCCGGACTCCAGGAGTAAAGGGGATGAAACCCCCCAGGGCTCCAAGTCCGGTTCTAGGCCGGACACCGCTCCGGAACCTTCAAGGGTTCCGGAGTCCGGCGGGGGACCTCCTTCCAAGAGGAGCAAGTCCACCATGCCGGTGACCCCCGTCCACCCGGAGGTGCCGGACAATATGTTGGAGGCGCTCCAAGGAGCCTCCATCGACGAGGAGCACCGTGCTATTATGAGTGCGGTGGTCCAGAAGGTTTAGTCCGCCAAGAGCGGACTGACTGAAGCTTGTACTAGCCTTTTGACAGGCTTTGAGGTAAGTAAATAATGTGTAAATAATATTACCGCATAGACAGTAGCCCCTGATGCTCTGTTGGGCGTTCGGGAAGAAAAGCCGAATAGAGGATCAAAAAAATTCGCAGGAGTCTAACAAAAGGAGTCAATATGCGTGTGCAGGCTTCTCTGCTGGCGTCCGCCGTACTTACTGCGGAAGTGGACACGCTGAAGCAGAGCCTCGAGAAGTCCGAGCAAGAGCTCGGGCGTGCCAAGAAGCAGCTCGAGGAGAAGGAAGGTAAGAAATACCTTGGTTGAATATGTATATAAAAAAGGTGCAATTGCAAGAAATGACGGGATTAACATGGCTATTGTAGGGGCCACATCTGAGGTGGCGACCCTTAAGCAAGCGCTGCTCGAGGCCGAGAAGAGTGCGGCCGCGGAGTGCACTGAGCGGGAGAGGTATGAGGCCGAGGTTGGCAAGGTGCGGCAAGAGCTCCAGGTTCTCATGAAGAAACATGAGAGTTTGGAGCTTGACTCGAAGACGCAAGCGTCGGAGCTTGCGGAGGCTATTGAAAATGCCAAGTCTGCCAAGGCCGAATCCCAGAAGACCCTCCAGGAGTTGGATGAGGTGAAGAAAATAGCGGCGGGTAAGGCATTCTTTATGCAAAGTAAACACATAAACGTGAGTTACTTGATACATACCCGAATCCGGAGCTCTCCAGGGGCATTTGCAGATCTTCCCTGGAGTGTATCCGATGCCGCCGCATTCTATCGAGCCGAGGAGGGCAGCTCGACAGAGAAGGTGTTCTGGTCTCAATATGCTGAGGCCGGACACCCCGTGCCCCTGAGCGACCAGCTGAAACAACTGGTCGAGCTCCACAAGGCGGCCGAACAGGCCATGAAGGGCCTCCTAGTTCGGCTGTGGCCTAGAGAGGCTCTGCCTGGGAGCTATTTTGGGCTGGTGCGGCGGCTGGTGGAGGCCTGTCCAAGGCTCGAAGTCATCATGCACTCCGTCTGTATTGAAGGTGCCCGTAGGGCCTTTGCCCGCGCTAAGGTGCACTGGGGCAGGCTGGATGCGGAGAAGCTTGTGAAGGACGGGCCACCAGCGGGGAAAGAGCATCGCAAGCCCGAAAATTACTATAAGGATGTTCTGAAGGGTGCCCGCCTTGTGGCGGATGAATGTACTAGGGATGTAATTTTTGAGTAAAACTCGCTCGTTTTTGTCCTGTGCGCTGAAAAATTGTTCATATGCGCTGAGCAATGCTGCTTGAATTTAAAATATTACCTTCTGTGCGCCTGTTTATCAATACTGAGTGATGGCGAGTCGTCGGCTTCTGCCCCCTTGCCACTAGTGCTGGGGTGTTCGGGGATAAATCTGGGTGCTCTTTTTTCCATGTTTGGGTCCTTCGAGGGAGGCGCTCAGCCCGACGAACGAGGCAATCGGACTATAATGCGTGAACACTCTCACTTAGCCATAGAATTCTATAATTTTAAATTTCGGTGAAGCCCCTAGTATTCGGAAGACTGAGTTCGGGGCGCTGTCCACGCCTTGGCCGGACAGAGCCGACTCGTCGCCCTAAGCGGCATAAGTCTTTAGGGACTAAAAAAAACCTCTTGAACAGCGACCAGCTCTCGCTTCATCATGACAGTCAGTTTTAGCTTTCTCCACTGAGGTGCTCGGCCCAGCTCAACTGGGGCACAATCGCAGTGGTTCTCCTAGTGCTACCTTAGCCGATATAGCGGAACATAAGGCACCAAAACATAGGAGTCGGGCAAACCCAACTATTGACCCAAGACATGATTCGGAGCCGATGCATATAATGCTATAAGTTTGGGGTGCCGCACTTGTGAAAGTGTTCGGACTTCTCACACCATATTGAGGGGTGCTAAAAGCCCCTGGCGTATTTTGGCCATACCAAGTTGTATGGGTGCAACATGTCGTTAAGGAACATTTATTTATAAAAAGATAGTGCAAAAATAGACAAAAGCTATGCATTGTTTATTAGAAATAGCTGCGATCAAAGCAGAACAATACAAGTAATGCGATAAACGAAAAGTTGGACTATTTAACATGTCTGCTCCAGGGGCAAGCTGCGGAATAGTATGCGAAACAGGTATACTGCTCGTGATAGAGACCACCTGGGATTTCCGTAATGCGGCATGGCTTGTCTGCTTCCCTGGTTCTTGCATCGTTTGTGCGGCAATTGAACTGCCGAACAAGCCTTCCGAAGAGTAGAGTCCTGGAAGTAAGAGAAAAGTAAAAAATTGGCAGCCCCTGGTGCGGTTTAAGCCGTGTTTTGGGCATGCCGTGATGGTGCCCTTCCCCCTATGCCCATGGTATTTCTAGAGCGTAATTATGTACGCGAAGTATTAGCGTCGCCTTTTTGCTAGGGTTGGGGTTGGGGTGGTATTGCTACGCCTGCTCGGAACGTGCTAGGAGGTCTTGTTGTAGGTTACTCCGGGTGCGCTTGACGGTGTTCGGACGTTTAATGGCCGTACTAGAGAACTTCCTGGAGAGGCTGCTTTGTACTTCCGCTGCAAGGGCCGCCGTGTGCTCCTCCGTTCGGAGGGAGCGTTCGGTGTTTCCATTAACCGTAATTACTCCATGAGGGCCTTGCATCTTGAGCTTAAGGTATGCGTAGTGCGGTACCGCATTGAATTTGGCGAATGCGGTTCGTCCGAGCAGTGCATGATAGCCACTGCGGAATGGGACTATGTCGAAGACCAATTCCTCGCTTCGGAAATTATCCGGGGATCTGAAGACCACTTCAAGTGTGACTGAGCCTGTACATTTGGCCTCTACACCTGGTATTATGCCTTTAAAGGTCGTTTTGGTGGGCTTAATCCTTGAGGGATCGATGCCCAATTTTCGCACTGTATCCTGGTAAAGCAGGTTCAGGCTGCTGCCGCCGTCCATGAGGACTCTAGTGAGATGAAATCCATCAATAATTGGGTCTAGAACCAATGCGACAAATCCGCCATGACGGATGCTAGTGGGATGGTCTCTTCGATCAAAGGTGATCTGGCAGGAGGACCATGGGTTGAACTTTGGGGCGACTGGCTCTACCACATATACGTCCCTTAACGCGCGCTTCCGCTCCCTTTTTGGGACATGGGTGGCGTATATCATGTTCACCGTCCGCACTTGTGGGGGGAAACCCTTCTGTCCATTGTTGTTCGGCGGCCGGGGCTCCTCGTCGTCGTCGCTATGCAGCCCCTTGTCTTCATTGTCGGTGCTTAACTTGCCTGCCTGCTTGAACACCCAACAATCCCTGTTGGTGTGATTGGCTGGCTTTTCGGGGGTGCCATGTATTTGGCACAAGCGGTCGAGTATTTGGTCCAAGCTGGACGGCCCCCTAGGATTCCTTTTGAATGGCTTTTTCCGCTGACCGGATTTAGAGCCTCTGAATCCGGCATTAACTGTCGTATTCTCAGCATTGTCGCCGTTAATGTGGCGCTTCTGCTTGTTGCGACGCGACCTGCCACTAATGTCCCCGGTGTCCGAACTACCAGGGTTCTTGGTCATATTGTTGCTACGAGCAAGCCAGCTGTCTTCTCCCGCGCAAAAGC
This sequence comes from Triticum aestivum, assembly GCF_018294505.1. Lineage (NCBI taxonomy): Eukaryota > Viridiplantae > Streptophyta > Magnoliopsida > Poales > Poaceae > Triticum > Triticum aestivum. Next base: position 178,990,893 of record NC_057797.1, on the reverse strand, counting down.
GGGTCATGAGTGTCATGAGTGCTGCCATAGATTTCGGCTTTCCCTGTCCAAGGTGCCGGGCCAGCCACTCGTCACGGATATTGTGCTTGAAGGCTTCTAGGGCCTCAGCATCCGGACAGTCGACTATTTGATTTTTCTTTGTTAGGAACCGTGTCCAGAATTGCCTGGCCGATTCCTCTGGCTGCTGAATTATGTGACTGAGGTCATCGGCGTCTGGGGGTCGCACATACGTGCCCTGGAAATTGTCGAGGAATGCGGCTTCCAGGTTCTCCCAACAACTGACTGATCCTGTTGGCAAGCTGTTGAGCCAATGCCGAGCTGGTCCTTTAAGCTTGAGTGGGAGGTATTTGATGGCGTGAAAATCGTCGCCGTGGGCCATGTGGATATGAAGGAGATAATCCTCGATCCATACCGCGGGGTCTGTTGTGCCATCATATGATTCGATGTTTACGGGTTTGAAACCCTCGGGGATTTTATGATCCATTATTTCGTCTGTAAAGCACAGTGGGTGTGCGACGCCTCTGTACTGGGCGATATCATGACGTAGCTCCAATGAGTTTTGTCTACTGTGTTCGGCCCTGCCGAATTTGTGGCCGGCATGACAGTTACCGTCTCGAGCCGTGGGGTGCCCACGCGATCCGTAGATCGATCGTGTTTGCCCTGCCTTGTCCTCCAACATGTCTTGTAAGTCTGGCGCATATTCCCGTGCCTTGGTACGGGGTGCGGCTTGAGTGGAGGGCCGGGAGGCCTCTCTGTCGCGGCCACGAGGTGGCCGTTCGGCCGCATCAAGTGCTTCCTCCTCTAATTGGGGTAGCAACCTGCACTTTGGGTAACTCTTGGAGGGGCGTTCGAGTTTATGCTCTTCGGCTGCAAGGACTTTGGTCCATCTGTCAACCAGCAAATCTTGATCAGCTCGGAGCTGTTGCTATTTTTTCTCGAGGCTTCTTGCCGTGGCCATAAGCCTCCGTTGGAAACGCTTTTGCTCAACGGGATCCTCTGGCACGATGAATTCGTCGTCGTCGAGGCTTGCCTCGTCTTCGGAGGGAGGCATATAATTATCGTCCTCGACCTCTTTGTCTGCCGCTCTCTCATGAGGGCTGGTTTCTCCATCCTCCTGTGCTAAACCTTGCTGGAGGGGATTTTCTTGGGCACTCTCCGGAGTATTATTATCTCCCGTGCTGGAATCACCATTTTTGTGTTGGCGGGATTTTGAGCGGCGCCGCTGACGCCGGCGCTTGGGATGTTTCTTGGAGGGGTCATCCTCCGCTGTTCCATCGCCCTCTCCCTCTTTTGGGGTGTCCACCATGTATATGTCATATGACGAGGTGGCTTTCTAGGGCCTAGTAGGCGCTGGTTCTTCATCATCTCCTTCATCGGCGTCCATACCGTCGATGTCTTCGGAGTCGAAGTCGAGCATGTCGGTTAAGTCGTCGATAGTGGCTACAAAGTGGGTGGTGGGTGGGTTTTGAATTTCTTCATCGTCCGTACCCCAACCTTGCTGACCGTAGTCTGGCTAGGGCTCTCCTGATAAAGAGAGAGACTTCAGTGACTTCAGGATATCGCCGAAAGGCGAGTGCTGAAAGACATCCGCGGCCGTGAACTCCATGATCGGCACCCAATCGGATTCGATCGGCAGGGGCGCGGAGGGTTCGGAGTCCGGAGAAGAATCTGGCTCCATGGAGTCACGAGTCTCGCAGAGTACGGGGCTGGTGTTCGGCTCAACCGTCGTTGGGATCACAGCCCCCGAGGTGGCGTCCAACCACCCATCCTCGATCGGCGCGGTTGGCTCCGGACTAAGGGTCGGAGCCGATGCGGGTGCAGCCTCCAGGGCACTGTTCGGCGGCAGAGCTAGATCATGCTCGTCGTGACAGTGCGGCGTGCTTGGCGGTGGTTCAAATCCGCTGAAGATCAAGTCCCCGCGGATGTCAGCCGTGTAGTTTAAATTTCCAAATCTGACCTGACGGCCAGGGGCGTAGCTCTCGATCTGCTCTAGATGGCCAAGTGAATTGGCCCGTAGTGCGAAGCCGCCAAAGACGAAGATCTATCCAGGGAGCGATGCCTCACCCTGGACTGCATCGCCATTGATGACCTAGGAGCCATCGGGCCTGACGACGACGGCACAGAGGAACTCTCAATGAAAGCACCAATGTCGGTGTCAAAACCGGCGGATCTTGGGTAGGGGGTCCCGAACTGTGCTTCTAGCCCGGATGGTAACAGGAGGCAAGGGACACAAAGTTTTACCCAGGTTTGGGCCCTCTCGATGGAGGTAAAACCCTACGTCCTGCTTGATTAATATTGATGATATGGGTAGTACAAGAGTAGATCTACCACGAGATCAGAGAGGCTAAACCCTAGAAGCTAGCCTATGGTATGATTGTTGATGTGTATGTTGTCCTACGGACTAAAACCCTCCGGTTTATATAGACACCGGATAGGGTTAGGGTTACATAGAGTCGGTTACAATGGTAGGAGATCTGAACATCCATATCGCCAAGCTTGCCTTCCACGCCAAGGAAAGTCCCTTCCGGACACGGGACGGAGTCTTCAATCTTGTATCTTCATAGTCCAGGAGTCCGGCTGAAGGTATAGTTCGGCTATCCGAACACCCCCTAATCCAGGACTCCCTCAGGGGGCATATGGCTTTGGTTGGCGAAGAGTTGGCATCCGACACAATGTTGGACAAGGTCCTGTGCATCTGCTCAGGCCGTCGGCCAATAAAACCCTGTATGGAAGGCCTTTCTAACAAGGGTCCGAGCTGCGGTGTGGTGCCCGCTGAGACCTGCATGAATCTCAGCCAGAAGTTGTCGCCCCTCCTCTTCGGAGATACATCTTTGAAGGACTCCGCTAGCGCTTTTCTTATAGAGCTCTCCGTCATGAACCTTATAGGCCTTCGAACGCCGGACAATGCAGCGGGCCTCATTCTGATCCTTGGGAAGCTCCTTCTTATTAAGGTAGGCCAGGAATGGTTCGGTCCATTGGGCAATGACTGCCATAATGAGATGGGCCGATGGTGTTATTTCGGTGGTTCAGCCTCCGACGATATCGGTGTGTTCGGAATCTGGGGTTGTGTTCAGATCCGGACTAGTGTTGCCGCCCTCCCCCTGCCACACCACGGATGGCTTAAAAGCCTTTCCAGAAAAATGTTAGGTGGGACGGGGTCGCGCTTAGGGCCTATGCGAGCAAGAACGTCCGCCGCTTGATTACTTTCTTGGGCCACATGATGGAACTTGAGTCTCTCAAACCGAGCCGGCATTTTTAGGACAACATTACGATAAGCTGCCATCTTCGGGTCTTTGGCATCGAAGTCTCCATTTATTTGAGATATTGCGAGGTTTGAGTCCCCGCACACTTCCAGGCGCTATATGCCCATGGAGACGGCCATCCGGAGACCATGCAATAAGGCCTCGTATTCGGCTGCCTTATTGGAGTCTGTGTATAGTATTTGGAGTACATACTGAACGACGTCTCCAGTATGGGACACTAAAACGACGCCCGCTCCTAGTCCTGCCAGCATTTTGGAGCCATCGAAATACATACCCCAATTGGAATATGTGTCATACTCTTTAGGGAGTTCGGCCTTTGTCCATTCGGCGACGAAGTCAGCCAGTACTTGGGATTTAATAGCTCGACGTGGTTTATATGTAATGTCAAATGGGAGGAGCTCAATGGCCCATTTGGCAATCTGGCCTGTGGCATCGCGGTTGTTTATTATGTCATTGAGTGGTACTTCGGAAGCCACCGTGATCAAACACTGCTGGAAGTAGTGTCGGAGCTTTCAGGATGCCATGAAGACCGCGTATGCTATCTTTTGATAATGGGGGTACCGGGAATTGCATGGTGTAAGGACAGTGGATACGTAGTATACTGGCTTCTGAAGCGGGAATTTGTGTCCGTCCTATTCTCATTCAACGACGAGTACGGCGCTCACCACCTGATGTGTTGCCGATATGTATAGCAACATGGGTTCGCTGACGTTTGGTGCGGCCAGGATTGGGTTGCTCGCTAGAAGGGTTTTTATTTCTTCCAGTCCGGCTGTTGCCGCAGCCGTCCACTCAAAGTGATCGGTTTGCTGTAGAAGACGATAGAGTGGCAGTGCCTTTTCTCCCAATCTGGAGATAAAGCGGCTTAGAGCTGCCAAGCAACCCGCGAGTTTTTGGACTTGTTTAAGGTCTGTTGGTGTAGCCAATTGTGACAGAGCTCGGATTTTGGCTGGATTTGCTTCAATTCCTCTATTGGAAACGATGAAGCCCGGCAGCTTTCCTGCGGGGACGCCAAAAACACACTTTTCCGGATTGAGCTTAATGTCATATGCGCAGAGGTTGTCAAATGTGAGGCATAGGTCGTCTATTAGTGTTTCGACGTGCCTCGTCTTGATTACGACGTCATCCACATAGGCTTCAACTGTCTTTCCAATCTATTTCTCCAGGCATGTTTGGATCATGCGTTGATAAGTAGCGCCAACGTTCTTGAGTCCGAAGGGCATGGTGTTGAAGCAGAATGGCCCATATGGGGTGATGAATGCTGTTGTGGCTTGATCGGACTCCTTCATTTTAATTTGATGGTATCCGGAATATGCGTCAAGGAAGCATAATGAGTCGTGTCTTGCGGTAGCATCAATGATCTGGTCAATGCGGGGAGGGGCAAGGGATCCTTAGGGCAAGCCTTGTTGAGGTCTTTGAAATCGATGCACAGGCGCCAGGACTTGTCCTTCTTTGGAACCATCACCAGGTTTGCCAGCCAGCCCGGATGTTTTATTTCTCTAATGAATCATGCCTCGATTAGCTTGGCTAGCTCTTCCCCCATAGCTTAACGTTTGGGTTCAGAAAAGCGCCGCAGTGTTTGCTTGACCGGTTTATATCCCTTCAATATAATGAGGCTGTGTTCGGCCAACTCGCGTGGGATTCCTGGCATATCAGAAGGGTGCCAGGTGAATATATCCCAATTTTCGCGCAGGAACTCTCATAGCGCGGCGTTAACCGTTGGGTCTAGTTGTGCTCCAATGGATGATGTCTTCTTGGGGTCCGTTGGAATGGACTTGGAATTTGACTATTTCTTCTGCTGGTTTGAAGGAGGTGGATTTGGGTCGTTTGTCTAGGACCACATCATCCCTGTCCACCATGGAGCGCAGCGCGGTTAATTCTTTGGCCGTGAGGGCTTCAGATAATGCCTCGAGGGCCAGGGGTGCGTTTTTATTCTCGGCGCGGAGTGATATGTCCGGATCACTAGCTAGAGTGATTATACCGTTGGGCCCAGGCATCTTAAGCTTCATGTATCCATAATGGGGTACCGCTTGGAAGCGCATAAATGCATCTCGCCCTAAGAGGGCGTGATATCCGCTATTGAAAGGGGCCACTTGGAAGGTTATTTCTTCGGACTGATAGTTCTCCGGTGTGCCGAATACCACATCGAGTGTTATTTTTCCCGCACACCGTGCCTCCCAACTAGGAATGATTCCTTGGAAGGTCGTGTTGCTTTGTTCGATGCGGCTCCTGTCTATTTCCATTTTTTGTATTGTATCCTCATAGATGAGGTTTAGTCCATTGCCGCCGTCCATGAGAACCTTGGTGAGCCGAAAGCCGTCCAGAATTGGGCTGACGACCAAGGCGGCTGGTGCTCGGACTGTCCTGTATTTTGGCTTGTCGCCAGCATTAAAGGTTATCGCTGTGTCGTTCCAAGGGTTTATTGTTGCAATCTGGCAGACCTTGGTGAGTTCACGGAGTGCCCTTTTGCGCCTATTGTTTGAGGCGAATGTCTCGAAGACCATCAATACTTTGAGGTCGTCGTCTTCTGGGGGTGTTGCTCTGGGGTATTCCTGGTGAGGATATCTTCACAGCTCTTGGCCACCTGCCAGAGTATCCAACATGCTCTAAGGCTGTGGGTTGGTATGCTATCCGGTGTTGTGTGTATTTTGCATGGCCCGTCGAGCCATCCTTCCAGAACAGTCCCGCGCCCCATAACGGGCCTGTGTTTCTTTACCATTTGTCCCGGCGTGCCATGAGGGTGCGCCCTATTCGTCTGAACGAGGGGTTGAGTGGGGACTGATGGTCCCCACCGTGCTGCCTGAGTTTTCCAGGCGCTTTCCATTGCGATGTACTTCTGCATGATAGTTGCCAAGTCAGCAAAGTGTAATATGTGACGGCGGTTGATGGCATTGAGGATTCCCTTGTCCGTGCAATTGTTGCGAAACGATGAGATCGCGTCTTCGTCGCGGCAATCTTTGATCTTGTTTTTGACAAGGAGGAATCTGGCCCAAAAGTGGTGGACTGTTTCCTGAGATTGCTGCTGCGTGCTCAAGAGAGCGCTTATGTCTGGGTGGGTGGGTGGAATTAAATCCGAACCCTGACCCAATTTTGGGTCCGGAGTCCTAAGATCTTCCGGACTTAGTGGTTCGAGCTCCGGGATATCAACTGATTTTTGGAGCTTATCGTCCAATTCTATGTTCGGAGGACAAGGCATGTCTTTCTGCCGGTAGGTGTCTGGCTTCTCGAGGTCGGATATCCGAACGTAGTTCGTCCTCAATATAGAGGAAGATTTATCTTGCTCCTCGACTACTGCTATCTGGTGGGTGATCGGTGGATATTTAATTTCTCTCTGGTCGGGTTTAAGCCCAATCCGATCGTAGTCTGTAGCGACCCCCAAGGTGGCAATGCGATCTAGGTGTTTGTTTAAATACGATAACTCTGTCGGATCCATCCGTTTGGCGTATTCAGAATCAACGCAGAGGCAATTTTCGATGACTCGAGAGGTCATCATCGTCGGCTCAAGGGCCGAACGGACGGTCATGATAAAACCGCCCAGCCGAAGGGTTTGGCCTGAGGCCAGAGCTCCTCCGGAGGTGATAGTTTCCTTGACAATAAGTCGAGCCATCAACCCTTTCGACGACGGCACAGTGGAACTCTCAATGAAAGCACCAATGTCGGTGTCAAAACCGGCGGATCTCGGGTAGGGGGTCCCGAACTGTGCATCTAAGGTCGATGGTAACAGGAGACAGGGGACACAATGTTTTACCCAGGTTCGGGCCCTCTCTATGGAGGTAATACCCTACGTCCTGCTTGATTGATCTTGATGAATATGAGTATTACAAGAGTTGATCTACCACGAGATTGTAATGGCTAAACCCTAAAGGTCTAGCTTGTATGGCTATGATAATGAGTATCTCCCCCTCCGGACTAAGTCCTCCGGTTTATATACTGGGAGGATCTAGGGTTACACAAGGTCGGTTACAAAGAAAGGAATCTACATATTCGGTCCCCAAGCTTTCCTTCCACACCAAGGAGAGTCCTATCCGGACATGGGGGCAGTCTTCGGTCTTCGTATCTTCACAGCCCATTAGTCCGGCCCATGGCTAACAGGTCGGACGCTCGAGGACCCCTTAGTCCAGGACTCCCTCAACTACCCCAAATACTTGGCGGATAAGAAGGATGGCAAAGTGAACAAAAGTATATATGATATACATGTTATTGATGTGTACTTTACTAGTGTTCATAGTAGCCCCTGGTTATTTGATACTGTTTCAGTAGCTATGATTAGTAACTTGAAATAGGAGTTACAGAATGAACAGAAACTAGTTGAGGGCGAGGTGATGATGTGTGTCGGAAGTGATTCCAAGGTTGATAAGATCACCATCGCACACTCCCTTTACCTTCGGGATTAGTGTTGAACCTAAAATAAATGTTATTTGGTGTTTGCGTTGTGCATAATATGATTGGATCGTGTTTATTGCAACACGGTTATTCATTTAAGTCAAAGAATAATTGTTATTATGTTTACATGAATAAAACCTTCTGTGGTCATACACCCAAGGTGAAAGGTTTATTGAATCTCGATCGTAGTGATACACATATTCATAATATTGAAGCCAAAAGATGCAAGTTAATAATGATAGTGCAACTTATTTGTGGCACTACCGTTTAGGTCATATTGGTGTAAAGCGCATGAAGAAACTCCATGCTGATGGGCTTTTGGAATCACTTGATTATGAATCACTTGATGCTTGCGAACCATGGCTCATGGGAAAGATGACTAACACTCTGTTCTCCGAAACAATGGAGCGAGCAACTGACTTACTAGAAATAATACATACCGATGTATGCGGTCCGATGAGTGTTGAGGCTCGCGGTGGGTATCATTATTTTCTGACCTTCACAGATGATTTGAGCGGATATGGGTATATCTACTTGATGAAATATAAGTCTGAAACATTTGAAAAGTTCAAAGAATTTCAGAGTGAAGTGGAAAATCATCGTAACAAGAAAATAAAGTTTCTACAATCTGATCGTGGAGGTGAATATTTGAGTTATGAGTTTGGTATTCATTTGAAACAATGTGGAATAGTTTCGCAACTCACGCCACCTGGAACACCACAGCGTAATGGTGTGTCCGAACATCGTAATCGTACTTCATTAGATATTGTGTGATCTATGATGTCAATTACTGATTTACCACTATCGTTTTGGGGTTATGCATTAGAGATAGCTACATTCACGTTAAATAGGGCACCATCTAAATCCGTTGATATGACACCGTATGAACTATGGTTTGGCAAGAAACCTAAGTTGTTGTTTCTTAAAGTTTGGGGTTGCGATGCTTATGTGAAAAAAATTTAGCCTATAAGCTCAAACCCAAATCGTAGAAGTGCGTCTTCATAGGACACCCAAAAGAAACTATTGGGTACACATTCTATCACAGGTCTAAAGGCGAGATCTTTGTTGCTAAGAGTGGATCCTTTCTAGATAAGGAGTTTCTCTCAAAAGAAGTGAGTGGGAGGAAAGTAGAACTTGATGAGGTAATTGTACCTTCTCTCGAATTGGAAAGTAGCTCATCACTAAATTCAGTCCCAGTGATGCCTACACCAATTAGTGAGGAAGTTAATGATGATGATCATGAAACTTCAGATCAAGTTACTACCGAACCTCATAGGTCAATCAGAGTACATTCCGCACCAGAGTGATACGATAATCCTGTTCTGGAAGTCATGTTACTAGACCATGACGAACCTACGAACTATGAGGAAGCGATGATGAGCCCAGATTCCGCGAAATGGCTTAAGGCCATGAAATCTGAGATGGGATCCATGTATGAGAACAAAGTATGGACTTTGATTGACTTGCCCGATGATTGGTGAGCCATTCAGAATAAATGGATCTTCAAGAGGAAGACGGACGCTGATAGTAGTGTTAGTATATACAAAGCTCGAATTGTCGCAAAAGGTTTTCGACAAGTTCAAGATGTTGACTACTATGAGATTTTCTCACTCGTAGAGATGCTTAAGTCTGTCTGAATCATGTTAGCAATTGCCACATTTTATGAAATCTGGCAAATGGATGTCAAAACTGCATTCCTTAATGGATTTCTTAAAAAGAGTTGTATATGACGCAACAAGAAGGTTTTGTCAATCCTAAAGGTGCTAACAAAGTGTGCAAGCTCCAGCGATCCATCTATGGACTGGTGCAAGCATCTCGGAGTTGGAATATATGCTTTGATAAAGTGATCAAAGCCTATGGTTTTATACATACTTGCGGTGAAGCCTGTATTTACAAGAAAGTGAGTGGGAGCACTACAGCCTTTCTGATAAGTATATGTGAATGACATATTGTTGATCAGAAATGATGTAGAATTTTTTGTAAAGCGTAAAGGAGTGTTTAAAAGGAGTTTTTCAAAGAAAGACCTTGGTGAAGCTACTTACATATTGAGCATCAAGATCTATAGATATAGAACAAGACGCTTGATAAATTTTTTCAATGAGTACATATCTTGACAAGTTTTTGAAGTAGTTCAAAATGGAACAGTCAAAGAAGGAGTTATTGCCTGTGTTGCAAGGTGTGAAGTTGAGTAAAGACTCAAAAAAATCCGACCATGGTAGAAAATAGAAAGAGAATGAAAAGTCATTCCCTATGCCTCAGCCATAGGTTCTATAAAGTATGCTATGCTGTGTACCAGACCTTTTGTGTACCTCACCAAGAGTTTGGCAAGAGGGTACAATAGTGATCCAAGAGTGGATCACTGGACACCGGTCAAAATTATCCTTAGTGGAATAAGGATATGTTTATCGGTTATGGAGGTGACAAAAAGTCTGTCGTAAAGAGCTACGTCGATGCAAGTTTTGACACCAATCTAGATGACTCTGAGTCTCAATCTGGATACATATTGAAAGTGGGAGAAATTAGCTAGAGTAGCTCCGTGCAGAGCATTGTAGACATAGAAAAATTTGCAAAATACACACGGCTCTGAATGTGGCAGACCCATTGACTAAATTTCTCTCACAAGCAAAACATGATCACTCTTCGGGTGTCAATAACATAGCGATGTGAACTAGAATGTTGACTCTAGTAAACCCTTCGGGTATTAGTCACATGGAGATGTGAACTAATCAAATAAAGATGTGAACTATTGGTGTTAAATCACATGACGATGTGAACTAGATTATTGACTCTAGTGCAAGTGGGAGACTGAAGGAAATATGACCTACAGGCAATAATAAAGTTGTTATTTATATTTCCTTATATCATGATAAATTATTATTATTCATGCTAAAATTGTATTAACCGGAAACTTGAGACATGTGTGAATACATAGACAAATAGAGTGTCCCTAGTATGACTCTACTTGACTAGCTCGTTAATCAAAGATGGTTAAGTTTCCTAGCCATAGACATGAGTTGTCATTTGATGAACGAGATCACATCATTAGAGGATGATGTGATGGTCAAGACCCATCCTTTAGCTTAGCATAAATGATCATTTAGTTTTATTGCTATTGCTTTCATCATGACATATACATGTTCCTCTGACTATGAGATTATGCAACTCCCAAATACCGGAGGAACACCTTGTGTGCTAACAAACGTCACAACGTAACTAGGTGATTATAAAGATGATCTACAGGTGTATCCGATGGTGTTTGTTGAGTTGGCATAGATCGAGATTAGGATTTGTCACTTCGATTGTCGGATAGGTATCTCTGGGCCCTCTCGGTAATGCACATCACTATAAGCCTTGCAAGCAATGTCACTAATGAGTTAGTTGCAGGATGTTGCATTACGGAATGAGTAAAGAGACTTGATGGTAACGAGATTGAACTAGGTATGATGATACCGACGATCGAATCTCGGGCAAGTAACATACCGATGAGAAAGGAAACAACGTATGTTGTTATGCGGTTTGATTGATAAAGATCTTCGTAGAATATGTAGGAGCCAATATCAGCATCCAGGTTACGATGTTGGTTATTGACCGGAGATGTGTCTCGGTCATGTCTACATAGTTCTCGAACCCGTAGGGTCCGCACGCTAAACGTTCGATGACGATTTGTATTATGAGTTATGTGATTTGATGTACTGAAGGTTGTTCGGAGTCCCGGATGAGATCATGGACATGACGAGGAGTCTCGAAATGGTCGACACATAAAGATCGATATATTAGAAGGCTATATTCGGACATCGGAAAGGTTTCGAGTGATTCGGGTATTTTCCGGAGTACTGGAAAGTTACGGAAATTCGCCGGGGGAAGTAGTGGGCCTTAAAGGGCCATACGGGAAAGGAGAGAAGGGCCTCAAGGGTTAGCTGCGTGCCCCCCTGCTACCTCTTGAGCACTGCATTGGTTTTTCCTTGAAGAGGAAAGGCTGATGCAGCAAAGTAGCGTAAGTATTTCCCTTAATTTTTGAGAACCAAGGTATCAATCCAGTAGGAGACTACATGCAAGTCCCTCATACCTACACAAACAAATAAGAACCTCGCAACCAACGCAATAAAGGGGTTGTGAATCCCTTCATGGTCACTTACGAGAGTGATATCTGATAGATATAATAAGATAATTTTTTTTGGTATTTTTATGATATAGATAGGAAAATAATGATTGCAAAATAAAATAGATTGGAAACTTTATATGATAAAAGATAGACCCGGGGGCCATAGGTTTCACAAGTGGCTTCTCTCAAGGTAGCATAAGTATTATGGTGGGTGAACAAATTACTGTCGAGCAATTGATAGAAAAGTGCATAATTATGAGAATATCTAGGCATGATCATGTATATAGGCATCACGTCCGCGACAAGTAGACCGAAACGATTCTGCATCTACTACTATTACTCCACACATCGACCTCTATCCAGCATGCATCTAGAGTATTAAGTTCATAAGAACAGAGTAACGCATTAGGCAAGATGACATGATGTAGAGGGATAAACTCAAGCAATATGATATAAACCCTATATTTTTATCCTCGATGGCAACAATACAATACGTGCCTTGCTGCCCCTGCTGTCACTAGGAAAGGATACCGCAAGATTGAACCCAAAGCTAAGCACTTCTCCCATTTCAAGAAAGATCAATCTAGTAGGCCAAACCAAACTGATAATTCGAAGAGACTTGCAAACATAACCAATCATACATAAAAGATTTCAGAGAAGAATCAAATATTGTTCATAGATAAACTTGATCATAAACCCACAATTCATCGGATCTCGACAAACACACCACAAAAAGAGTTACATCAAATAGATCTCCAAGAAGATCGAGGAGAACATTGTATTGAGATCCAAAGAGAGAGAATAATCCATCTTGCTAATAACTATGGACCCGAAGGTCTGTGGTAAACTACTCACACATCATCGGAGAGGCTATGGTGTTGATGTAGAAGCCCTCCGTGATTGATTCCCCATTCGGCTGAGCTCTGAAAAAGGCCTCAAGATGTGATCTCTTGGGTACAGAACATTGGGCGATGGAAATAGGGTTTCGTGCTGCTCCTGGATGTTTTCGGGGTATATGGGTATATATAGGAGGAAGAAGTAGGTTGGTGGAGCTACGAGGGACCCACGAGGGTGGGGGCGCGCCCAAGGGGGCAGGCGCACCTCCCTGCCTTGTGGCTCCCTCGTTTATTTCTTGACGTCCACTCCAAGTCCCCTGGATCACGTTTGTTCCAAAAATAACTCTCCCGAAGGTTTCATTCCGTTTGGATTCCGTTTGATATTCCTTTTCTGCGAAACACTGAAATAGGCAAAAAAACAGCAATTTGCACTGGGCCTTGGGTTAGTAGGTTAGTCCCAAAATAATATAAAAATGTATAAATAAGCCCATTAACATCCAAAACAGATAATATAATAGCATGGAAGAATCAAAAATTATAGATACGTTGGAGACGTATCAAGCATCCCCAAACTTAATTCATGCTCATCCTCGAGTAGGTAAATGATAAAAATAGAATTTTTGATGTGGAATGCTACCTAGCATATTTCTCAATGTAATTTTATTTATTGTGGCATGAATGTTTAGATCCGAAAGATTCAAGACAAAAGTTTAATATTGACATAAAAATGTTGGAAATATGCCCTAGAGGCAATAATAAAAGCATTATTATTATATTTCTTTGTTCATGATAATTGTCTTTATTCATGCTATAACTGTATTATCCGGAAATCGTAATACACGTGTGAATACATAGACCATAATATGTCCCTGGTAAGCCTCTAGTTGACTAGCTCGTTGATCAACAGATAGTCATGATTTCCTGGCTATGGACATTGGATGTCATTGATAACGGGATCACATCATTAGGAGAATGATGTGATGGACAAGACCCAATCCTAAGCATAGTACAAAGATCGTGTAGTTCGTTTGCTAGAGCTTTTCCAATGTCAAGTATCTTTTCCTTTGATCATGAGATCGTGTAACTCCCGGATACCGTAGGAGTGCTTTGGGTGTATCAAACGTCACAACGTAACTGGGTGACTATAAAGGTGCACTACAGGTATTTCCGAAAGTGTCTGTTGGGTTGACACGGATCAAGACTGGGATTTGTCACTCCGAATAACGGAGAGGTATCACTGGGCCCACTCGGTAATGCATCATCATTATGAGCTCAAAGTGACCAAGTGTCTGGTCACGGGATCATGCATTGCGGTACGAGTAAAGTGACTTGCCGGTAACGAGATTGAACAAGGTATTGGGATACCGACGATCGAGTCTCGGGCAAGTAACATACCGATTGATAAAGGGAATTGTATACGGGGTTGATTAATCCTCGACATCGTGGTTCATCCGATGAGATCATCGTGGAGCATGTGGGAGCCAACATGGGTATCCAGATCCCGCTGTTGGTTATTGACTGGAGAGTCGTCTCAGTCATGTCTGCTTGTCTCCCGAACCCGTAGGGTCTACACACTTAAGGTTCGGTGACGCTAGGGTTATGAAGATATGTATATGCAGTAAACCCGAATGTTGTTCGGAGTCCCGGATGAGATCCCGGACGTCACGAGGAGTTCCGGAATGGTCCGGAGGTAAAGAATTATATATAGGAAGTGCTGTTTCGGCCATCGGGACAAGTTTCGGGGTTATCGGTATTGTACCGGGACCACCGGAGGGGTCCCGGGGGCCCACCGGGTGGGGCCACCTGTCCCGGGGGGCCACATGGGCTGTAGGGGGTGCGCCTTGGCCTACATGGGCCAAGGGCACCAGCCCCACTAGGCCCATGCGCCTAGGGTTTCCATGGGGAAGGAGTCCAAGTGGTGGAAGGCACCTCTAGGTGCCTTGGGGGGGGGGGGGAGGGAATCCTCCCCTTGGCAGCCGCACCTAGGAGATTAGATCTCCTAGGCTGCGCACCAACCCCCCTTGGCCCTCCTATATATAGTGGGGGAGAGGAGGGATTTCATACCTCAGCCTTTGGTGCTTCCCTCTCTCCCCGTTACGTCTCTCTCTCGTAGTATAGGCGAAGCCCTGCTACTGTGACGCCCTGCATCCACCACCACGCCGTCGTGCTGCTGGATCTTCATCAACCTCCCCTCCCCCCTTGCTGGATCAAGAAAGGAGGAGACGTCATCCGTTCCGTACGTGTGTTGAACGCGGAGGCACCGTCCGTTCGGTGCTAAGATCATCGGTGATTTGAATCACGTCGTGTTCGACTACATCATCCCCGTTCCTTGAACGCTTCCGCTCGCGATCTACAAGGTACGTAGATGCATCTAATCACTCGTTGCTAGATGAACTCCTAGATGGATCTTGGTGAAACCGTAGGAAAATTTTTGTTTTCTGCAACGTTCCCCAATAGTGGCATCATGAGCTAGGTCTATGCGTAGTTCTCTTGCACGAGTAGAACACAAAGTAGTTGTGGGTGTTGATTTTGTTCAATATGCTTGCCGTTACTAGTCTTATCTTGATTCGGCGGCATCGTGGGATGAAGCGACCCGGACCGACCTTACACGTACTCTTACGTGAGACAGGTTCCACCGACTGACATGCACTAGTTGCATAAGGTGGCCAGCGGGTATCTGTCTCTCCTACTTTAGTCGGATCAGATTCGATGAAAAGGGTCCTTATGAAGGGTAAATAGCAATTGGCATATCACGTTGTGGTCTTTGCGTAGGTAAGAAACGTTCTTGCTAGAAACCCATGGCAGCCACGTAAAACATGCAAACAACAATTAGAGAACGTCTAACTTGTTTTTGCAGGGTATGCTATGTGATGTGATATGGCCAAAGTTGTGATGAATGATGAATGATCTATATGTCATGTATGAGATGTTCATGCTATTGTAATAGGAATCACGACTTGCATGTCGATGAGTATGACAACCGGCAGGAGCCATAGGAGTTGTCTTTATTTTTTGTATGACATGCGTGTCATTGAAGAACGCCATGTAAACTACTTTACTTTATTACTAAACGCGTTAGTCATAGAAGTAGAAGTAGTCGTTGGCATGACAACTTCATGAAGACACGATGATGGAGATCATGATGATGGAGATCATGGTGTCATGCCGGTGACAAGATGATCATGGAGCCCCGAAGATGAAGATCAAAGGAGCTATATGATATTGGCCATATCATGTCACTACTTTATATAATTGCATGTGATGTTTATTATGTTTTATGCATCTTGTTTACTTAGGACGACGGTAGTAAATAAGATGATCCCTTACAACAATTTCAAGAAGTGTTCTCCCCTAACTGTGCACCGTTGCTACAGTTCGTCGTTTCGAAGCACCACGTGTTAATCGGGTGTGATAGATCCTTACGTTCACATACAACGGGTGTAAGAAGTTTTACACATGCAAAAACACTTAGGGTTAACTTGACGAGCCTAGCATTTGAAGACATGGCCTCGGAACACAGAGACCGAAAGGTCGAACACGAGTCATATGGAAGATACGATCAACATGAAGATGTTCACCGGCGATGACTAGTCCGTCTCACGTGTTAATCGGACATGGCCTAGTCGACTCGGATCGTGTAACACTTAGATGACTAGAGGGATGTCTAATCTGAGTGGGAGTTCATTAATAATTTGATTAGATGAACTTAATTATCATGAACTTAGTCTAAAATCTTTACAATATGTCTTGTAGATCAAATGGCCAATGTTGTATTCAATTTCAACGCGTTCCTAGAGAAAACCAAGCTGAAAGACGATGGCAGCAACTATACGGACTGGGTCCGGAACCTGAGGATCATCCTCATAGCTGCCAAGAAAGATTATGTCCTACAAGCACCGCTAGGTGATCCACCCGTCCCACAGAACCAAGATGCTATGAACGCTTGGCAGACACGTACTGATGACTACTCCCTCGTTCAGTGCGGCATACTTTACAGCTTAGAGCCGGGGCTCCAAAAGCGTTTTGAGAGACATGGAGCATATGAGATGTTCGAAGAGCTAAAAATGGTTTTTCAAGCTCATGCCTGGATCGAGAGATATGAAGTCTCCGATAAGTTCTTCAGCTGTAAGATGGAGGAAAATAGTTCTGTCAGTGAGCACATACTCACTATGTCTGGGTTTCATAACCGCTTGACTCAGCTGGGAGTTAATCTCCCGGATGACGCGGTCATTGACAGAATCCTCCAGTCGCTTCCACCAAGCTACAAGAGCTTTGTGATGAACTTCAATATGCAGGGGATGGTAAAGACCATTCCTGAAGTATTTGCAATGCTGAAATCAGCAGAGGTAGAAGTCAAGAAGGAACATCAAGTGTTGATGATGAATAAAACCACTAAGTTCAAGAAGGGCAAGGGTAAAAAGAACTTCAAGAAGGATGGCAAGGAAGTTGCTGCGCCCGGCAAGCAAGCTGTCGGGAAGAAGTCAAAGAATGGACCCAAGCCTGAGACAGAGTGCTTTTATTGCAAAGGGAAGGGTCACTGGAAGCGGAACTGCCCCAAATATTTAGCGGACAAGAAGGCCGGCAACACCAAAGGTATATTTGATATACATGTAATTGATGTGTACCTTATCAGTACTCGTAGTAACTCCTGGGTATTTGATACCGGTGCCGTTGCTCATATTTGTAACTCACCGCAGGAGCTGTGGAATAAACGAAAACTGGAGAGGGACGAGGTGACGATGCGCGTCGGGAATGGTTCCAAGGTCGATGTGATCGCCGTCGGCACGCTACCTCTACATTTACCTACGGGATTAGTTATAAACCTCAATAATTGTTATTTAGTGCCAAGTTTGAGCATGAACATTGTATCAGGATCTCGTTTAATACGAGATGGCTACTCATTTAAATCTGAGAATAATGGTTGTTCTATTTATATGAGAGATATGTTTTATGGTCATGCTCCGATAGTCAATGGTTTATTCTTAATGAATCTCGAGCGTATTACTACACATGTTCATAGTGTGAGTACCAAAAGATGTAAAGTTGATAACGATAGTCCCACATACTTGTGGCACTGCCGCCTTGGTCACATAGGTGTCAAACGCATGAAGAAGCTCCATGCAGATGGACTTTTAGAGTCTCTTGATTATGAATCATTTGACACGTGTGAACCATGCCTCATGGGAAAAATGACCAAGACTCCATTCTCAGGAACAATGGAGCGAGCAACCAACTTATTGGAAATCATACATACTGATGTGTGCGGTCCAATGAGTGTTGAGGCTCGTGGTGGCTATCATTATGTTCTCACCCTCACTGATGACTTGAGTAGATATGGGTATGTCTACTTAATGAAACACAAGTCTGAAACCTTTGAAAAGTTCAAGGCATTTCAGAGTGAGGTTGAAAATCAACGTGACAGGAAAATCAAGTTTCTACGATCAGATCGTGGAGGAGAATACTTGAGTCACGAATTTGGCACACACTTAAGAAAATGTGGAATAGTTTCACAACTCACGCCGCCTGGAACACCTCAGCGTAATGGTGTGTCCGAACGTCGTAATCGCACTCTATTAGATATGGTGCGATCTATGATGTCTCTTACCGATTTACCGCTATCCTTTTGGGGCTATGCTTTAGAGACTGCCGCATTCACTTTAAATAGGGCACCGTCGAAATCCGTTGGGACGACACCGTATGAATTGTGGTTTGGGAAGAAACCTAAGCTGTCGTTTCTAAAAGTTTGGGGATGCGATGCTTATGTTAGGAAACTTCAACCTGAAAAGCTCGAACCCAAGTCGGAAAAATGCGTCTTCATAGGATACCCTAAAGAAACTTATGGGTATACCTTCTACCTCAGATCCGAAGGCAAGATCTTTGTTGCCAGGAATGGATCCTTTCTAGAGAAAGAGTTTCTCTCGAAAGAAGTAAGTGGGAGGAAAGTAGAACTTGATGAAGTATTGCCTCTTGAACCGGTAAATGGCGCAACTCAAGAAAATGTTCCTGAGGCACCTGCACCGACTAGAGAGGAAGTTATTAATGATCAAGATACTTCTGATCAAGCTCCTACTGAAATCCGAAGGTCCACAAGGACACGTTCCGCACCAGAATGGTACGGCAACCCTGTCTTGGAAATCATGTTGTTGGACAACAGTGAACCTTCGAACTATGAAGAAGCGATGGCGGGCCCGGATTCTGACAAATGGCTAGAAGCCATGAAATCCAAGATAGGATCCATGTATGAAAACGAAGTATGGACTTTGACTGACTTGCCCGTTGAACGGCGAGCCATAGAAAATAAATGGATCTTTAAGAAGAAGACAGACGCGGATGGTAATGTGACCATCTATAAAGCTCGGCTTGTCGCTAAGGGTTATCGACAAGTTCAAGGGGTTGACTACGATGAGACTTTCTCACCGGTAGCGAAGCTGAAGTCCGTCCGAATCATGTTAGCAATTGCCGCATTCTACGATTATGAGATATGGCAAATGGACGTCAAAACGGCATTCCTTAATGGTTTCCTTAAGGAAGAATTGTATATGATGCAGCCAGAAGGTTTTGTCGATCCTAAGAATGCTAACAAGGTGTGCAAGCTCCAACGCTCGATTTATGGGCTGGTGCAAGCATCTCGGAGTTGGAACATTCGCTTTGATGAGATGATCAAAGCGTTTGGGTTTACGCAGACTTATGGAGAAGCCTGCGTTTACAAGAAAGTGAGTGGGAGCTCTGTAGCATTTCTCATATTATATGTAGATGACATACTTTTGATGGGAAATGATATAGAACTCTTGGACAGCATCAAGGCCTACTTGAATAAGAGTTTTTCAATGAAGGACCTTGGAGAAGCTGCTTATATATTGGGCATCAAGATCTATAGGGATAGATCAAGACGCCTCATAGGTCTTTCACAAAGCACATACCTTGATAAGATTTTGAAGAAGTTCAAAATGGATCACTCCAAGAAAGGGTTCTTGCCTGTTTTGCAAGGTGTAAAATTGAGCTCAGCTCAATGTCCGACCACGGCAGAAGATATAGAAGAGATGAGCGTCATCCCCTATGCATCAGCCATAGGTTCTATTATGTATGCCATGCTGTGTACCAGACCTGATGTAAACCTTGCCGTAAGTTTGGTAGGAAGTACCAAAGTAATCCCGGCAAGGAACACTGGACAGCGGTCAAGAATATCCTGAAGTACCTAAAAAGGACTAAGTAAATGTTTCTCGTTTATGGAGGTGACGAAGAGCTCGTCGTAAAGGGTTACGTCGACGCTAGCTTCGACACAGATCTGGATGACTCTAAGTCACAAACCGGATACGTGTATATGTTGAATGGTGGAGCAGTGAGCTGGTGCAGCTGCAAACAGAGCGTCGTGGCGGGATCTACATGTGAAGCGGAGTACATGGCAGCCTCGGAGGCAGCACATGAAGCAATATGGGTGAAGGAGTTCATCGCCGACCTAGGAGTCATACCCAATGCGTCGGGGCCAATCAAACTCTTTTGTGACAACACTGGAGCTATTGCACTTGCCAAGGAGCCCAGGTTTCACAAGAAGACAAGGCACATCAAGCATCGCTTCAACTCCATTCGTGAAAATGTTCAAGATGGAGACATAGAGATTTGTTAAGTACATACGGACCTGAATATAGCAGATCCGTTGACTAAACCTCTCCCTAGGGCAAAACATGATCAACACCAGAATTCCATGGGTGTTCGATTCATCACAATGTAACTAGATTATTGACTCTAGTGCAAGTGGGAGACTGTTGGAAATATGCCCTAGAGGCAATAATAAAAGCATTATTATTATATTTCTTTGTTCATGATAATTGTCTTTATTCATGCTATAACTGTATTATCCGGAAATCGTAATACACGTGTGAATACATAGACCATAATATGTCCCTAGTAAGCCTCTAGTTGACTAGCTCGTTGATCAACAGATAGTCATGATTTCCTGGCTATGGACATTGGATGTCATTGATAACGGGATCACATCATTAGGAGAATGATGTGATGGACAAGACCCAATCCTAAGCATAGTACAAAGATCATGTAGTTCGTTTGCTAGAGCTTTTCCAATGTCAAGTATCTTTTCCTTTGACCATGAGATCGTGTAACTCCCGGATACCGTAGGAGTGCTTTGGGTGTATCAAACGTCACAACGTAACTGGGTGACTATAAAGGTGCACTACAGGTATTTCCGAAAGTGTCTGTTGGGTTGACACGGATCGAGACTGGGATTTGTCACTCCGAATAACGGAGAGGTATCACTGGGCCCACTCGGTAATGCATCATCATTATGAGCTCAAAGTGACCAAGTGTCTGGTCACGGGATCATGCATTGCGGTACGAGTAAAGTGACTTGCCGGTAACGAGATTGAACAAGGTATTGGGATACCGACAATCGAGTCTCGGGCAAGTAACATACCGATTGATAAAGGGAATTGTATACGGGGTTGATTAATCCTCGACATCGTGGTTCATCCGATGAGATCATCGTGGAGCATGTGGGAGCCAACATGGGTATCCAGATCCCGCTGTTGGTTATTGACTGGAGAGTCGTCTCAGTCATGTCTGCTTGTCTCCCGAACCTGTAGGGTCTACACACTTAAGGTTCGGTGATGCTAGGGTTATGAAGATATGTATATGCAGTAAACCCGAATGTTGTTCGGAGTCCCGGATGAGATCCCGGACGTCACGAGGAGTTCCGGAATGGTCCGGAGGTAAAGAATTATATATAGGAAGTGCTGTTTCGGCCATCGGGACAAGTTTCGGGGTTATCGGTATTGTACCGGGACCACCGGAGGGGTCCCGGGGGCCCACCGGGTGGGGCCACCTGTCTCGGGGGGCCACATGGGCTGTAGGGGGTGCGCCTTGGCCTACATGGGCCAAGGGCACCAGCCCCACTAGGCCCATGAGCCTAGGGTTTCCATGGGGAAGGAGTCCAAGTGGTGGAAGGCACCTCTAGGTGCCTTGGGGGGGAGGGAATCCTCCCCTTGGCAGCCGCACCTAGGAGATTAGATCTCCTAGGCTGCGCACCAACCCCCCTTGGCCCTCCTATATATAGTGGGGGAGAGGAGGGATTTCATACCTCAGCCTTTGGTGCTTCCCTCTCTCCCCGTTACGTCTCTCTCTCGTAGTATAGGCGAAGCCCTGCTACTGTGACGCCCTGCATCCACCACCACGCCGTCGTGCTGCTGGATCTTCATCAACCTCCCCTCCCCCCTTGCTGGATCAAGAAAGGAGGAGACGTCATCCGTTCCGTACGTGTGTTGAACGCGGAGGCACCGTCCGTTCGGTGCTAAGATCATCGGTGATTTGAATCACGTCGTGTTCGACTACATCATCCCCGTTCCTTGAACGCTTCCGCTCGCGATCTACAAGGTACGTAGATGCATCTAATCACTCGTTGCTAGATGAACTCCTAGATGGATCTTGGTGAAACCGTAGGAAAATTTTTGTTTTCTGCAACGTTCCCCAACAAAAAATAATAATACTTCAAGCATACTAACTAAGCAATCATGTCTTCTCAAAATAACATGGCAAAAGAAAGTTCATCCCTAAAAAATCATATAGTTTGGTCATGCTCCATTTTGGTCACACAAGAATGCTCTCATCATGCACAACCCCGATGACAAGCCAAGCAATTGTTTCATACTTTAGTAATCTCAAACTTTTTTCAACTTTCACGCAATACATGAGTGTGAGCCATGGATATAGCATTATGGGTGGAATAGAATATGATGATGGGGGTTATGTGAAGAAGACAAAAAAGGAGAAAGTCTCACATCGACGCGACTAATCAACGGGCTAGGGAGATGCCCATCAATTGATGTCAATGCAAGGAGTAGGGATTTCCATGCAACGGATGCACTAGAGCTATAAATGTATGAAAGCTCGACAAGAGAAACTAAGTGGGTGTGCATCCAACTTTCTTGCTCACGAAGACCTAGGGCATTTGAGGAAGCCCATTGTTGGAATATACAAGCCAAGTTCTATAATTAAAAATTCCCACTAGTATATGAAAGTGACAAAACAAGAGACTCTCTATCATAAAGATCATGGTGCTAGTTTGAAGCACAAGTGTGGAAAAAGAGGATAGTAGCATTGTCCCTTTTATTTCTTCTTCTTTTCCTTTTTTCCTTTTTTGGGGCCTTTCTTTTTTTGGCCTTTCTCTTTTTGGGGGGACAATGCTCTATTAATGATGATCATCAAACTTCTATTTATTTACAACTCAATGATTACAAGTCGATACTAGAACAAAATATGACTCTATATGAATGCCTCTGGTGGTGTACCGGGAAGGGCAATGAATCAAGAGTGACATGTATGATAAATTATGCATGGTGTCTTTGCCACAAATACGATGTCAATTGCATGATCATGCAAAGCAATATGACAATGATGAAGCGTGTCATGAATGAAACGGTGGAAAGTTGCATGGCAATATATCGCGGAATGGCTATGAAAATGCCATAATAGGTAGGTATGGTGGCTGTTTTGAGGAAGATATAAGGAGGCTTTTGTGTGTTAGAGCATATCATATCACGGGGTTTGGATGCACCGGCAAAGTTTGCACCAACTCTCAAGGTGAGAAAGGGCAATGCACGGTACCGAAGAGGCTAGCAATGATGGAAAGGTGAGAGTGCGTATAATCCATGGACTCAACATTAGTCATAAAGAACTCACATACTTATTGCAAAAATCTACAAGTCATCAAAAACCAAGCATTACGTGCATGCTCCTAGGGGATAGATTGGTAGGAAAAGACCATCGCTCGTCCCCGACCGCCACTCATAAGGAAGACAATCAAATAACACCTCATGTTTCAAATTTGTTACACAACGGTTATCATACGTACATGCTACGGGACTTGCAATCCTCAACACAAGTATTTCTCAAATTTACAACTACTAACTAGCACACTCTAATATCACCATCGTTATATCTCAAAACAATTATCAAGTATCAAACTTCTCATAGTATTCAATGCACTTTCTATGATAGTTTTTATTATACCCATCTTGGATGCCCATCATATTGGGACTAATTTCATAACCAAAGCAAATTACCATGCTGTTTTAAAAGACTCTCAAAATAATATAAGTGAATCATGAGAGATCAATAATTTCTATAAAATAAAACCACCACCGTGCTCTAAAAGATATAAGTGAAGCACTAGAGCAAAATTATCTAGCTCAAAAGATATAAGTGAAGCACAAAGAGTATTCTAATAAATTCCAATTCATGTGTGTGTCTCCCAAAAGGTGTGTACAGCAAGGATGATTGTGGTAAACTAAAAATCAAAGACTCAAATCATACAAGACGCTCCAAGCAAAACACATATCATGTGGTGAATAAAAATATAGCCTCAAGTAAAGTTACCGATGGAAGAAGGCGAAAGAGAGGATGCCTTCCGAGGCATACCCAAGCTTAGGCTTTTGGTTTTCCTTGAATTTTACCTTGGGGTGCCTTGGGCATCCCCAAGCTTAGGCTCTTGCCACTCCTTATTCCATAATCCATCAAATCTTTACCCAAAACTTGAGAACTTCACAACACAAAACTCAACAGAAAATCTCATGAGCTCCGTTAGTATAAGAAAACAAAACACCACTTAAGGTAATGTAATGAACTCATTCTTTATTTATATTGGTGTTAAACATACTGTATTCCAACTTCTTTATGGTTCATACCCTCCGATACTAGCCATAGATGACTCTAAATAAGCAAACAACACATGAAAAACAGAATCTGTCAAAAACAGAAAAGTCTGTAGTAATCTATAGGTTTCGATTACTTCTGTAACCCAAAAAATTCTGAAATAAATTAGCGAACGTGAGGAACTTGTCTATTAATCATCTGAAAAAAGAATCAACCTAATCGCACTCTCCAGTAAAAAATGGCAGCAAATCTCGTGAGCGTTAAAGTTTCTGTTTTTTACAGCAAGATCGCTAAAACTTCCCCCAAGTCTTCCCAAAGGTTCTACTTGGCACAAACACTAATTAAAAGCATAAAACCACATCTAAACAGATGCTAGATGAATTATTTCTTACTAAATAGAACCAAAAATTAAGAAACAAAAATAAAATTTGGTTGCCTCCCAACAAGTGCTATCGTTTAACGCCCCTAGCTAGGCATAAAAGCAAGAATAGATCTAGGTATTATCATCTTCGGTATGCAATCCATAAATGGCTCTCATAATATATTCATAAGGTAATTTAATTTTCTTTCTAGGAAAGTGTTTCATGCCCTTCCTTAAAGGAAATTGGAATCTAATATTCCCTTCTTTCATATCAATAATTGCACCAATCGTTCTAAGTAAAGGTCTACCAAGAATAATAGGACATGAAGGATTGCAATCAATATTAAGAACAATGAAATCTACAGGCACATAATTCCTATTTGCAACAATAAGAATATCATTAATCCTTCCCATAGGTTTCTTAATAGTGGAATCCACGAGATGCAAATTTAAAGAACAATCATCAAATTCAAGGAAACCTAACACATCACACAAAGTTTTTGGAATCATGGAAACGCTAGCACCCAAATCACATAAAGCATAGCATTCATGATCTTTAATTTTAATTTTAATAGTAGGTTCCCACTCATCATGAAGTTTTCTAGGAATATAAACTTCTAATTCAAGCTTTTCTTCATAAGATTGCATTAAAGCATCAACAATATGTTTGGTAAAAGCTTTATTTTGACTATAAGCATGCGGAGAATTTAGCACGGATTGCAACAAGGAAATACAATCTATCAAAGGGCTACTATCATAATTAAATTCCTTGAAATCTAAAATAGTGGGTTCATTGCTATGTAAAGTTTTGACCTCTCCAATCCCACTTTTACCCATTTTTGCATCAAGATCTAAAAACTCTGAATCATTGGGACGCCTTTTAACTAAAGTTGACTCATCTCCAGTCCCATCATTATCAAGATTCATATTACAAAACAAAGATTTAATAGGAGACACATCAATCACTTTTAGATCTTCATCCTTATTATCATCAAATTCTTCCGGTTTGGCGGCCATCTTATTAACTAAGGTGGCGTGCTTATCCGAAATTTGGGCTATCAAGTTTTCAAGATGAGGATGAACACTTTTTGGTAAAGCCATCGTTTCTTTGGACATATCATCGAGCTCTTTATTCATGTATCCCATAAAACTTTTTTGTTCTTTAAGCTCGTTTCTGAAGAAATTATTATGCTCAAACTGTAAGGACATAAAACTTCTAACATTGTTTTCAATTTCTTCCAATCTTCTAAGGTGAGGATCAACACTTTTTGGTAAAGCCATCGTGGCAAACAATCCAACACACAAGCAAGCAAGAGGCAAACAAAAAGAGGCGAACGGAAAAAGAGGGCGAATAAAACGGCAAGGGTGAAGTGGGGGAGAGGAAAACGAGAGGCAAATGGCAAATAATGTAATGCGAGGGATAAGAGTTTGTGATGGGTACATGGTATGTCTTGACTTGTGTGTAGATCTCCCCGGCAATGGCGCCAGAAATGGCTTGTTGACGGGAGATCAAATCTTGACTTGACTTGGTGCAACCTTCCCGGCAACGGCGCCAGAAATCCTTCTTGCTACCTCTTGAGCACTGCGTTAGTTTTCCCTTGAAGAGAAAAGGGTGATGCAGCAAAGTAGCGTAAGTATTTTCCTCAGTTTTAAGAACCAAGGTATCAATCCAGTAGGAGACTACACGCAAGTCCCTCGTACCTACACAAACAAATAAGAACCTCGCAACCAACGCGATAAAGGGGTTGTCAATCCCTTCACGGTCACTTACAAAAGTGAGATCTGATAGAGATAATAAGATAAATATTTTTGGTATTTTTATGATTTAGATAGGAAAATAAAGATTGCAAAATAAAATAGATTGGAAACTTTATATGATAAAAGATAGACCCGGGGCCATAGGTTTCACTAGTGGCTTCTCTCAAGATAGCATAAGTATTACGGTGGGTGAACAAATTACCGTCGAGCAATTGATAGAAAAGTGCATAATTATGAGAATATCTAGGCATGATCATGTATATAGGCATCACGTCCGCGACAAGTAGACCGAAACGATTCTGCATCTACTACTATTACTCCACACATCGACCGCTACCCAGCATGCATCTAGATTATTAAGTTCATAAGAATAGAGTAACGCATTAGGAAAGATGACATGATGTAGAGGGATAAACTCAAGCAATATGATATAAACCTCATCTTTTTATTCTTGATGGCAACAATACAATATGTGCCTTGCTGCCCCTGCTGTCACTGGGAAAGGACACCGCGAGATTGAACCCAAAGCTAAGCACTTCTCCCATTGCAAGAAAGATCAATCTAGTAGGCAAAATCAAACTGATAATTCAAAGAGACTTGCAAACGTAACCAATCATACATAAAAGATTTCAGAGAAGAATCAAATATTGTTCATAGATAAACTTGATCATAAACCCACAATTCATCGGATCTTGACAAACACACCACAAAAAGAGTTACATCAAATAGATCTCTAAGAAGATCGAGGAGAACATTGTATTGAGATCCAAAGAGAGAGAAGAAGCCATCTAGCTAATAACTATGGACCCGAAGGTCTGTGGTAAACTACTCACACATCATCGAAGAGGCTATGGTCTTGATCTAGAAGCCCTCCGTGATCGATTCCCCCTCCGACGGAGCTCCGGAAAAGGCCCCAAGATGGGATCTCTTGGGTACAGAAGGTTGCGGCAGTGGAAATAGGGTTTCGTGGTGCTCCTGAATGTTTTCAGGGTATATATATATATATAGGAGGAAGAAGTAGGTCGGTGGAGCTGCGAGGGGCCCACGAGGGTGGGGGCGCGCCTCCCTGCCTTGTGGCCACGTCGTTTCTTACTTGACGTCTACTCCAAGTCCTCTGGATCACGTTTGTTTCAAAAATAACTCTCCCGAAGGTTTCATTCCGTTTGGATTCCATTTGATATACCTTTTCTGCGAAACACTGAAATAGGCAAAAAAAACAGCAATTTGCACTGGGCCTTGGGTTAGTAGGTTAGTCCCAAAAATAATATAAAATTGTATAAATAAGCCCATTAACATCCAAAAGAGATAATATAATAGTATAGAACAATCAAAAATTATAGATACGTTGGAGACGTATCACCCCACATGGCAAGTCCGAGTTGGACTAGGGAGGGGGCGGCGCCCCTTCTCTTTCCTTCTCCCTCTCCTATTCCTTCCCTCTCTCCCCTCTTGGAAAATGAAGGGGGCTCCAACTAGGATTGGAAATCCTAGTTGGACTCCCCCTATAGGCGCGCCCCTCCTAGGCCGGCCTCCTCCTCCTCCCTCCTTTATATACGTGGGCAGGGGGCACCCCAAAGGCACTCCAAGATTTGTCTTAGTCGTGTGCGGTGCCCCCTCCACAGTTACACACCTTGGTCATATCGTCATAGTGCTTAGGCGAAGCCCTGCACTGGTAACTTCATCATCACCGTCGCCACGCCGTCGTGCTGACGGAACTCTCCTTCGGCCTCAACTGGATCAAGAGCCCGAGGGACGTCATCGAGCTGAACGTGTGCTGAACGCGGAAGTGTCGTACATTCGGTACTTGGATTAGTTGGATCGCGAAGACGTTCGACTACATCAACTGCGTTACTAAACGCTTCCGCTTTCGGTCTATGAGGGTACATAGACACACTCTCCCCTATCGTTGCTATGCATCTCCTAGATAGTCTTGCGTGATCGTAGGTAAAAAAATTGAAATACCGCGTTCCCCAACAGGAAATGGCACACGCGAGCGTCGCCGCTGCCAGCATCGGCAAGCTGAGCAGGGATTTCGCCCTGGCCAAGTCTGAACAATCCCACATCCGTCAGGTTGAGATCAGGAGCCGAGGAGGTCAACATGTAGGTCGAAGTTGCCACCACATGGAGGGAAGTTGCGGGCACACGTGCTTCAGATCTGACGATTGGACGAGGCAAGGAGGTGGACGTGGCAGGGAAGGCGACGGAAGCTGGCATAGAAGGGTGGCGCCGCAAGTAGGCCAGGACCTGGAAGGAATGCAGATCCGAGCCATGGGACGGATCCGCCGAGACACCAGCAAGCCGATGAGGCTGGAAGGGGCACAGCCAACGAGGGCGCCGGGGATGGAGCCGCATGAGCAGGGGTGCCGGCAAACCGAAGACACTGGAAAGTGCAGGTCTTGGGCGGCCGGACCGGAGTGATACGTCTCCAACTTATCTATAATTTTTTATTGTTCCATGATATTATATTATCTGTTTTGGATGTTTATATGCATTAATATGCTATTTTATATTATTTTTGGGACTAACCTATTAACCTAAAGCCCAGTGACAGTTCCTGTTTTTGAGTTTCACAAAAAAGGAATACCAAACGGAGTCCAAATGAAATAAAACCTTCACGATGATTTTTCTTGGACCAGAAGACAACTAGGAGACTTGGAGATGAAGTCGGAGGAGCCATGAGGCGGCCACAAGGACGGAGGGCGCACCCCCCACCCTTGTGGGCCCCTCGTGCACCTCCTGACCTAATTCTTTCTCCTATATATTCCCATATATCCCCAAACCACTAGAGGCATTCACGAAAAGACTTTTTCACCGCCGCAACCTTCTGTACCCGTGAGATCCAATCTAGGGACCTTCTCCAGCACCCTACCGGAGGGGGATTCGATCACGGAGGGCTTCTACATCAACTCTATTACCCTTCCGATGAAGCGTGAGTAGTTTACCACAGACCTACGGGTCCATAACTAGTACCTAGATGGCTTCTTCTCTCTCTCTTTGATTCTCAATACCATGTTCTCCTTAATATTTTTGGAGATCTATTCAATGTAATACTTTTTTGTGGTGTGTTTGCCGAGATCCGATGAATTGTGGTTCTATGATCAGCTTATCTATGAATATTATTTGAATCTTCTCTGAATTCTTTTATGCATGATTTGATATCTTTGTAATTCTCTTCGAGCTATCGGTTTGGTTTGGTCAACTAGATCGGTTTTTCTTGCAATGGGAGAAGTACTTAGCTTTGGGTTCAATCTTGCGGTGTCCTTTCCCAGTGACAGTAGGGCAGCAAGGCATGTATTGTATTGTTGTCATCGAGGATAAAAAGATGGGGTTTTCATCATATTGCTTGAGTTAATTCCTCTACATCATGTCATCTTGCTTAATGCATTACTCTGATCTTATGAACTTAATACTCTAGATGCATGCTGGATAGCGGTCGATGTGTGGAGTAATAGTAGTAAATGCAGAATCGTTTCGGTCTACTTGACACAGACATGGTGCCTATATTCATGATCATTGCCTTAGATATCGTCATAATTTTACGCTTTTCTATCAATTGCTCGACAATAATTTGTTCATCCACTGTATTATTTACTATCTTAAGAGAAGCCTCTAGCGAAACCTATGGCCCCCAGTTCTATTTTTCATCATATAAGTTTCCGATCTACTATTTTCCATCATATTAGTTTTTGATCTGCTATTTCGCAATCTTTTACTTTCCGATCTGTAAACCAAAAATACCAAAAATATTTACTTTATGGTTTATTTATCTCTATTAGATCTCACTTCTGCAAGTAACCGTGAAGGGATTGAGAACCCCTTTATCGCGTTGGGTGCAAGTTGTTTAATTGTTTATGCAGGTATTCTATGATTTGTGCGTTGTCTCCTACTGAATTGATACCTTGGTTCTCAAACTGAGATAAATATTTATCTCTACTTTGCTGCATCACCCTTTCCTTTAAAGAAAAAAACCAACGCAAACTCAACAAGTAGCACACAGCCACACCAGCGAGGACCAGCGAACCGAAGAAGCTGGAGAGGAACACAGCCTTCGAAGCGGCAGGGCTGGAGCCGCGCCGGCCGAGGACGTTGTCAAGCGAGGCACCTGGAGTGCGCAGGTCCTGCTGCCGCTGCCTCGCGCCCACAGCACAGGGGACGCCGCCAGGGAACGGCACGGGTCCAACCTCGCCACGCGATGGGGGGCGCCACCCAGCCGGGACAGCACCACCACGGGAGAGGACGACAGCCGCCGCCGGGGAGCCGCCATCGAGATCCAGGCCGCGCCGACGAGCCAAAACCACACGGGCGGGGGTGGGCGGGGGGATGCCACCCAACTGGGACCAACATCACCGCGGGTGAGGAGCCGCCCGTCGGGATCCAGGTCGTGCCGGAGGCGCCATGGCCGCAGCACACCGCGGGGCGGGGGGTGGGAGCTCGTCATGGGAGGGCTGGGCCTGGCCATGTCGCCCCGCCGCCACCATCCCGGGAACCGGCGCGGGCTTCGCCGGCCGTTCCTCCGGTGGCAGCGAGGTGGGGAGGGGACTGGGCCGCTCGATCTAGGAGGGACGCGAGGTGGGGAGCTACAAGATTGTTCCACCGACCCCTTTCCGATGCTTGCGTCAGTCAGATGAGTTGGTATGGGGTGGGCTTGGTTTAGGATGAGCAGACCGTGTTGTCTCCCCTAGAGATATAAGGGAGAAGAGGGGTGTTCATCTTGTAAGCACACACGCGAGCACATACACACATAGTCATCGGGACTCGATGCAAGCCCGGCATGGCGTGCGAACAGGAGAACGTTCAATGTTGTGCTACTATCGAGCACTACCTTTGTGTTGTCCTGTCCCGTCGAGCATGTGCCCCACATCGGAGTCTATAGTCAAATGCATCTTCACGCCAATGCGGCTGACATGACAAGTGATGGTCCCATGGAGGAGGAAATGAAGCAAAGAATATGGAAATGAGACCTGGTCTGACAACAACTGGCGGAGCTACGTGCGTAAGGGTATACATCTAATTTATTTGCATTCCTTAATGGCACAAACCGAGTTTGTAAAGTTTTACTGACAACCATCGAACATCCGAAATTGTGAGTGGCATGAACCAGATTTTCCTTTTTTTTAACCGAGTACAATTATTTGCCGAGTGACATGGAAAACAGTCAGTAAATTGTTTGCCGAGTTTCGATGAAAAGACACTTGTCAAACATGGCTTTGCTAAAAGGGTATATACCGAGTGCGTTTTATCGAATGTAACACTCGACGAAGCGTTTGCTGAGTGTTTTTTTGGCCTTTGTCGAGTGTACCTGCCGCTAGGCAAATACTGTAGCGAGAGATCATCTTATCAACCTACATTCCAGTGACGGCTCCAGGAATGAGCAAGGCCCGGGCAGGCCCCAGGACATGGAATTTTGTACTGGCAGCGATTTGAGGCCACGCCCCAGGCCATGCCCGGCCTGCCTGGGCCTGGCGCCGCCACTCGTACATTCCCACCGGTTGTACTGGCAGCTAATGAACCACGTACTTCTCAAAAAAAAAAATCCTAATTAACCACGTGGTATTGTTTACGTGTGGTCGATCTCTTCGAATGCCTAGTGTACATGAGACAAGGACGAAATTAATTAACCCTGCGAACAACTAACTTCCGGTCCGCCGCTCTAACTTCCTCCTCTATAAATACCCGCGCGGGGCGTTCCCTACTTCTCCATCTCCCACTTCATCATTTTGATCGCCGGGTAGAGTACCATCTAAGGTAAAAACATGCATAGTAGATCTTTAAGGCTGGTCATAATGGGGAGTAACTTAAACTAGTATAATGTATATGGCACTAGCCTAAGTTATTATTTTCATAATGCAAAGTAACATAATAGTAGTATTTTAGATGACTTCATTTATTAGCTTATACGCTTATCTTATCTTGAAAAGCGTTATGTTACAGTAACATATTATGTTACCAGCTCTCATTAATTACTTGTCACATAAGCAAAAAAAAATTGAAGTGCACTATGTTACTATCTAAATTACTCCCACTATGACTAGCCTAATACACCTGCACATCACTTGCCATACCACCGGCCCCTACAAATTACGTGAAGGCTAGAAGCAGCTGTGCTAGGTACGTATAAGCTCCGGTGAAACCCTTGGTGCATGCTTTTTATATGTCATGCATCCGTTGAAAAGAGCTATATGCACTCTCTGGGTTTGATGCATGTCCTTTTGTGGAGAAAAAAAGTTTGGTCAGATTACTGTCTAATATATGTTCCAATGGAATTATACCTAAAATGTTTGCAATAGAATTAAGCATGTATATATAGCCCTCTTTTATCTCAAACAAATGCTTTGAATATTTTCTACCAATCTATATACTACATAGACAGACCTCACTAGCAAGCATTAATAGCCATTTTTCTGCTCCCACATGAGGCAAATCACCAAAAATATTGTGCTCTTGGCTTTGCTAGGTTGATCTAGCAACCGCCATCTGGTGTAGAGACATGGAGAGCCTCTCTGTCAGCAGCATGTATTCGTGCATTATATGTGGATTTTAAATCTATCTCATTTAGTTATAGCATGTTAACTTTTTATTAAAAAATTGTTTTATTTTGTTCATCAGAAATTTCTCACATGTTTTGAATCTTGACGGATGAGTTTATAGTCAATGCAATATTTCGGGATTAA
Organism: Triticum aestivum; assembly: GCF_018294505.1. Classification (NCBI taxonomy): domain Eukaryota; kingdom Viridiplantae; phylum Streptophyta; class Magnoliopsida; order Poales; family Poaceae; genus Triticum; species Triticum aestivum. The sequence continues at coordinate 178,957,861 of NC_057797.1, read as the reverse complement.
ATCTGCAACTCCACGACTATATGTGGGATATCATCTGGTATATAAATATTTAGGATCAAAAAGCACATACATCTTAAATATACCGATAAGTTGTCGCTTTTGGACAACCTCCTGTCACAAAATATAACGGTGGGCACCTATTTCTAAGACCCAATAAATTATAATATTATGAAAATAGTTTTATTAAAATATATCTACACATATGATTTCCATGCATATAATGAAGTCTAAATAATTACAGTGATAAGATATGTTTGGATGGTGGCCAAAACATACCTTAGCATTTTTGGTCATGACCAAAACTTTGGTGTTGTTTTTTAGTGGTTGCCAATTTTTTGGCTTGCCAGTGCGTCTTTTTGAGAACTCTAGTTCATTTTGCTTGTCAATATTGGCCAGCTTGTTGGCAATTAAAATTTGTGAACAGCAAACTAGGAGTAAAATCATACATATTACCTCGGTCTCATGATAGAGCGCGTCTTAGTTTTTACTTGTTTTTTCACGTCACAACGTGTATGGGGAAATCGAGGCGTGGTGTATACCGATGCATCCAAGAGCCTAAACAACCATTCTTTCCTTGGTGTGCAAACTAGAGGCTGGGGCGCGCCCTGGGCGCGCCTCTTAGGCGTGAGTGTGCGCACTAATACTGCTTATGCAGTTGTCTACGTGTTTATATAGTCCAAATTAGCGCTAGTTTTCTGCTTCTAATACACTTGCTGAAACTGAACGTCTGTCATGAATGATACGTCTAGAGACGATGGACAGTGAGAGACTAAATTTTGTAAACTCAAGCATCCACAAAATAAAATCATTAGCTGATGATGATGTATGATAACCACTGGATATAGCCAAAGACTCCTCAATTAAATTTCTGAATAGTAAAAGAGAATCATAGAAAACCTATGATCTGGACTAAAATTCTGAATCGTAAAAGAAAATTACAACAAGCCTATGATCTGAACTACAACCGAGGAGCTTCTAGCTTGATAGCTTCATAGATCCGACCTTTGAAATTTCCCACAAACCTCCGTGGTACGGCCTACAGGAACAAGCAAACAACAAAATTATCGTTCTGACCAGGATAGCATTCAATCCAAAGGAGAGATAGGGTATCGATGCGCGACGGCTTGCCATTTCCTCTTTGAAATTGCCAGCCATGCACTTGAAAAAAATACTTCAAATAATTTACTATTTGCCCATGAAAAAACAATCAATTACTAAGGCAACACCACGAGATGGAATAGGGCCAAGGTTGGACAATCCAATTCTCGATTCAGTGGCAGTTGGTTGTGGTCTCACAAGGACTGTCCATTCCTCGATTCAGCACCAATTCCTTCCTCAATGCGGAGGTCGCCCCTGTGATCGCCCCTCCGCTTCTTTCGGCATGTCAACCCTCTATGTTCCAAAATGTACCACCCCCTCTCTTAGAATCATTAAAGTCATGCAAGATAATCTTCATCCTCCTCTCGACTCTTAACCTGAAAGAAGCAGGAGAAGCATCTCTTCCATGTGAAAGACCTCACATCAAAGATGATGCCAACTGAAGACTGAAGAACCATAGAGCCTTCCATGGAACATAAAAAGTACACAATTGCTTCGTGGGGTGCCCCATTGGCGCGCCACTTGAGGGGCATCTGGGCGGTGCCAGGTAGATGCACGCTCCTTTCACTTTCCTTTTTTGATCTGGATAGCAGCACCATGTATATGCAATTCTTGATGAAATTATTATATTGGCGCATCATGTAAGGAAGAAACTGAAATGTCATGCTATCACAGGCAAACCCGTAGCAATATAATAGCATCGACAGGAGCATCTTGCTGTTTGACAACGTAAGATACGTTAAAGAAATTACGCGCGCGTCGGCCACGGCGGCGGCAGTCTCTTGATGCCTCCCTCAAACCGTGCGGCCGACAACAAGAGGAGCATGCTCGGCTTGTCCGCCATGTGCTTCATCACCCGGTGCGCGTTGCCGATGACTCGCCACATCCTTGCCAGCCTATACATACAACACAACAACGAGAAACATTAATCAAACACTTGTGGGTGGGGGGAGTCGATCAAGCACACTATAATGGAACACACGTACATTCAGATTAGCTCCACGAGCTGCGGTAGGAGCTCATTGTCATGGATGGCGACCCAGCAACGACCCTCCAGGACATGGCGTCGACTGAGGCGAGGGAGATGTTGAGCTTGGTCCGGAGGTCCATGATGGCTTGCCCTGGTCCTCTCGATGGCAAACGGCTCCGCACCATCGGCGTCCTGGCTCCTCAGCTTCCCTGCATGCAAATGTGTTTCATTTCATATCTTTGGCATGATTTGCTCTGAACTTCTAATGATTGTATGAATTCTGGGAGAAGAAGTGTGCTCGATCGAACGTATCCTGACTTTAGGCTCTCGTTGTGCCTTTGGAAGAGCTGGAATGGCTCCGGTGAAGCTTCACAGACGCCGACTTGCTCGTCGCTGTCGTCATCCTCAACGTCCCCTCTCGGAGCAGTTATTTGATCCGTCTATGTCCAAGATAGCAATAATCAATGCTACAATCTACATTATCCTTATATTCTGTGAATCTATTTTCTCAAATCAGATATCAAAACTATTAATCCTTAATTTATGGCACCTCATTTTCTTTCAGAGCTTCCATAGGAAAGAGCCAACAAATAGGAACAAAAGGAAATAGTGGTCAAGATAAAAAAATTGCTTCCAGTTCTTTGCTGCAAGGACTTTCTTCAGCAAACATTTGTAACACTGGTTATAATTATTTCAGTTCTTAAAAATGCATGGGACGAATAGGAGACAATAGAGGAATATCAAGGTATGATCTTGGGATAGGATGACTCAAATTAATTGAAGGCTCACTGAAATGAGTCAGGCATACCATGCAATATGAAACAACTTTCTTCAAATTGTGGAAGGAACTACCTTTGTTGTTCCATTGCTCGATAGACGTCGAATTAGTGTAAAGTAATTCTGTTTCTGTCTATCTGCAATGTTATTATCCTACAAAAAAAGCAAAATTAATTATACCAGCATATGTTTATAAAAACCACATCAGACAGATATTAGATCAAAACGGCCAAGAAAGAATCAATGAAGTTTAAAGTCTCCACCCTCTAGATCAACATTAGATTGTAGACTTGACAGCGAAATCGGTTATGTGCAACTTCTTTCATCAAACTTTGCAAAAGTTACACCGATTAACCTTTTTTTAACACTGCCAAATTTGTTTAACACAACTCGAATGACCTTGTTATTCAAATATGAGAAAAGTTATAGCTTAATGATTAACAAAAGCTAGTTTTCTTGAAAAGTGTATCAAACTTTTAGGAGAAGGTTACACAATATTTTACTAAACTCAATGCTTTTCAGACTGATTTTAAAAATCAATGCATCCCTCATCCTATCATGTTTTTCTAGAACCTACTACAAATTCTTGAAAGAATAGTACACCATGACAACCAACTTCAGTTATAAGGATTATACAAAAGTAGACTTAGTTGTAAATCAAAAGGGGTAAGGAATAAACATTGCAAAATACTCCCTCCGTTCCAAAATAGATGACTCAACTTTGTATTAACTTTGTATTAACTTTATACAAAGTTGAGTCATCTATTTTGGGACCATAAATTCCACACCAAGTGAGTTGATATTCGACAATGTACAAAAAGAGACGAGAGAATTTATATGTGGACACTAACAACAACAACAACAACAACAACAACAACAACAACAGCAGCAGCAGCAGCAGCAACAGCAGCAGCAACAGCAACACCAAAAACAAGTTGGGGTAGGCTAATTGGTTTGAATACAACATGACATATTTTTAGCTATACAGAATCATGTAACTGAAACAGTAGTACAAAGCTACAATGTCATGTCTCCTACTGGCTCTTACATAGTTATAACTAGATTACTATATAATTATGTTATTGAAACAATACATTAGCACATGCAGTCTGCATGTCAAGTATTCTCTAAGAATAAGTTTAGGTATATGTCACAGTAAAATCAGAGTAGTGATTGTTTAAGAGAAGACTGGTAGTTCGCTTTGTTTCCTATATCTAGTGGTCTCCAGTAAGAGTTTTACTACAAGCAAAAAGCTTGGAAGAAATCTGAATCCTTAAATCCATAATTAAAATCTACAGAAATAAAAAAAGGGTCCAATTGAAAAGCATGAAAACTGAAAAGTAATTAGAGGGCACAAATAAAGGAAAGAAAAATATATTACTTGTCTTCCAGGTGGTATCCTGGTACCTCTTCTCCCATTAAGAAAACAGAATGATTGCCAGGCATCTCATCAAGGGCGGAATTCAGTGCTTCACACGGTCATCCAAATTGCAAGCGAAGAACTGCATAAATTTCCCACACAAATTCAGAGCGTAAGTAGAGCAGAATATTACTTCTGGAGACAAACACATCACTTCTAAAATGTAACAACCAAGCATATTAACAAACTAATACGAGAAACATTCTCAGTGCCCAATAACATGACTAATTAACTGAATGTTTAGTTCTTTCAATCTTGTGAAACCAGAAAAACCCACCTAAAGAAGTCCTTGCAGAAAAGGAAAGTCCACACACCTAGCAACCTCGACAAATACCTCCCCATCACTATCGATCAGAATTCTTAATCACCTTTTCACTCATGCCTATTCAGAAAATGTTAGCACCCGTGAATGTCAGGTCATACAAATTCTTAATGTATAATGGACCCATCAAATTTGCGACGTGCTCATGCTTGCAAATCAATTTCTCAAATTTACAATACTAACCACACAGAATTGTTGTTCGATGTCGCCCCCATCAGTGATGAGGCATTTGTAAGGAAGTGAAGTTATTAACACCATGATGAATAAAGCATTATGTTATAATACACGAATACAACAGAATAAATAAATAAATGTCATAGCAGTATAGCATGGTTTTCCCAGAAACAACAATGTGACATCTCAAATTTTCAGCTTACAATAGAGCACTCTGTGTTTTAGACATTTGAGTATTACCACACAATTTAAATCAGCGAGTATCTAGTTCATAGAAGATGTTAGAAGATATTACAAACCTCATCTACTGCATTATCAAGAAGTTCAGATATAGCTGCACATTAAGAGAAAAGTTATTAGATAAATATTTTACATGGTGGCGTAAGTATCTTGAACACCAAACATAAAGAAGAGAAGTCATGAGAGTACCACACCGTCTAGTTTTTCTACCTTCTTATCCAACAGACATTCCAATATTAAGCATTTGATTTCTAGTCAGTGGTCAAACTATAATATTCCCCAAACAGAAATAGCAAGGGAGAAATGAATAACATGTGTTTTTAGTATTAATGCAACAAAGATACTCAAATAAACCAACAAGGAATTCATCTTCTTTATGTAAGGAAAAATGGATAGAGCAGAGTACAATCAGGAAGGCAAAATGGAAAAGAGATAGTAAAATAGATTAACATATAATGGATGTATTGATGACAAAGATATTCATGTAACTGAAACAGTAGGCAAAACTGAATCTTAATGTGCATTTAGCACATTCGAAACGCCAATCGATTCATGTGGTGTATGAGCAGCGAATCTGTACTTTTGGATGAAAACTTGAACGATTAGAGAGTCAAATGAAGTTGTAGCTGTCTCAATCATCTAAAAAACTATCTGCTGCACCACTTCTAAAATTGGCAACTTATTTGTTGTTTCTTTGTAGATCATTGTATTTTAAATGGCACAAACAAGTTCAGTTCTTGTTTTAAAGTGCACACCATGGCAGAATTGATTTGAAATCCATCTTCATACAGTCACAAATAACAATCTTGCTCAAAATCTCTAAGAAGAAAAATAAGAACCAACCGAACTATCTTGCTTGGAACCTTATACAAGAAAAGCTACAGTACACTGGTATTTGTTGTTTCTGTGTAGATAACTGAATTTTAAATGCCAGCAACAAGTTCAGTTAAGTTTTTCCTATTAAAGCATACAACACAGCTCAATTGATTTCAAATCCATCTTTATACGGCGGCACATAACAATCTTTCTCAGAATCTCTAGTAACAAACAGAAGAACGAACTGAACAATCTCACTTGAAATCTCATACAAGAAAAGTTACAGTAAACCTGTATTTGCTGTTTCTTTGCACATAACTAAATTTTAAACGGCACAAACTTATTTCTTGAAAGCACATCCGAATAACATTACCTCGATGCCGCCCAGTTTATTTCAACCAATTGAATAGAAATTCTAGACCTTCACATGTGAACCGAAAATTTAAAAATAGTAAGATTGAGCGCTACCTGCTCCTCACACTCAGGCCAAATATCGTAACAAACCAGCAAGGTATGCATCTTATCTCCCATCAGGTCAAATATTGTAACAAACCAACAAGCAATGTATCTTGTAGTTACCTGGTACCCTTTGTTCTACAAACTGAGAACTATCAAACTATTACATCTCCACCAAACCAAACCAAATCAGAGAATGGATTGGCAAGGGCGTGAAACCTACGAACGCCCACTTGTGGGAGGTCGGGCTGATGTGGAGGAACCTAGGATGCACGCAGGCATGGTCGAAGTCCCCTGTCTGCAGCGCATATGAGACCGGGCAAACAAAATGGAGTTGGAATTTCGCGGAAACCAGGGAGGCTGGGGATCGAAGAGACGAACCGTGGAACTCACGGATGGGGACGGAGGGGGCCTCGTTAGTGCCGGCCTTCCAGGTACGACAACCAGGGGATCGACCATGCCGCCAACGCCTGTTGTGCCGCCGGTCATCACCACGCGAGGCAGACAAGGTACGGTGGAGACGAGCAGCATGAGAAGGCGGCGATTGTTCTCCCCCTCGCGCTCAGTTCTGTAACACCCCAGTGTCATGCTATAGTAATCACCCCCTAATGGTGGCCATGTCATCATCCTTACTATGCAAATTGCCACTTAATAAATATCAAAGTCAAACACCAAGTCAAATAATAATTTTATAAAATAGTAAATTAAAATGTTCCTTAGGTTCAAAATTTTCACTACATAATTCTCATGCATTAACAAACATTTTTGGAGATATTTAAAATACCCCTGGGTATTATAACAGTGGACCAACAGCCAATAAATTGGCCTGTTCATTTTTTTATAAATAGTTGAACACTCCCAAATGCTTTGAAACTTTTTATACCAAACCAGAATATTGCCCTGTATTTTTGTGCCAAGTTTCACATGTAGCAAAAATCATTTACTAGCTAAACTAGATGCGAAACAGACGAGGAATAAAAAAACAGAATAGGAAGAAAATAAAAGGCCTCACACTGTGCGCAACTGGGCCTAAGTGCCACATTGCACTTTGGCCCAGCCCGGCAGGGCCTTCTCATTCCTCACGCTACAGGAGGAGGCAGTGCCATGGCGTGGCTCACGCACGCCCGTCCACACGCCCGATTAGCTCGTGTCGAGCATCCACGACACATCGAGAAGGATAAGATCCCCCTCGTCGCTGTAGACAGACCCTAGCCCGCAAAATTCCCCTCTCCCACTCACGTTTCTCCTGAGAGCCTCGTGCCCGAGCTACCATCGATGCGCCGTCGCCGTCCCCGTGGCCACTGGCCTCCCCGGCGGCCGGGAGCTTGTCCAGGGACTTCCTAGTCACCGACTCCGTCATCTCCGTGCATCCGTTCGACCGGAGCCGCACTATACGCTCGGGATCGAGCTGATTTTCTGCCACGGCCGTCGTCTCTCGTCGTCGAGCTCGTCGCATCCGGTCGCCCCCGCGCCTCCAATCCACGTCTACGAGCTTGGTGGTGAGCTCCTCGGCCGATTCCACCCCTTTCCCCCTTCAATCCGTGTCTCTTTACGCCGTTGTTCGCCATCGCTCGAACCCCCGTGTATGTGTACGTGTGTGCGTGTAGTTGCTGCTCCTGCCCTGTCGCTATTGCTGTTGTGCGCGCACGCCCATGCGTGGCCTCGTCGCGGCTTGCTGCTGTGGTGCACGCCCACGCATGGCCTCGGCTTGCTGCTGCTCCGTTTGCTGCTGCCGGCCGCTGCTGCGCCCTGCTCCCGTCACTGCTTGCTGTTGCGCCGGCGCCGCTGCTGTTAAGTGCTGCTGCCGCTCCTCCTATCCCACTAGCTAGTGCTGCTGCTACTCTAATTGCTGCTGCTACTTTCTCATGCGGCTGCGCTGGTTATGGCCATGGCCATGGCCATTGTGCGTGTGTAGTGTGTACTCTACGTGCGTGAGTACAGACATGGCTGGCTATGCCGCCGGCCGGCCCCTGGTTTAATTAGGCTAGGCTTAGTAGTAGTAGTAGTTTAGTTCTAAGTTAGTCTATTAGTAGATGACATGTAGGCCCCCTTTAATAAGTTAGGTTTATTTATTTGTTTAGGTGAATAGTATATGGCATGTGGGCCACCCCCTGCCCTTTTGACTAGTCAAGTTGACTTGGTCAATTCGAATTAATTAAATATAATAATTTCAGAAATTCTAGAATATTAGTAAATCATTGAAAAATAATACTAAAATAATCCGTAGCTCGGATGAAAAAGTTTTATACATGAAAGTTGCTCCGAACGACGAGACGAATCCGAATACGCGGCCCTTCGTCCGCCACACGCACCTAGCATAGCAAACACGCAACCTTCTTCCTCCCATTCCTTTGTCCGAAAATGCCTAACTTCAGGAAAACTTTCCCGGATGTTATCCCCCTTCACCAGTATCGTGTAGCACCGCGTTAGAACACCCCTAGTACCGCTTGTTGTCTTGTCATGCATATGTTTGCTTAGAATTTACTGTTTCTTCCCCCTCTTCTCTCCAGTAGACTCCGAGACTGATGTTGCCCCTGTGTTCGACTACGTCGACGACGATACTTCTTTTTCAGCAGAGCTTCCAGGCAAGCAAACCCCCTTGAGCATTCCGATATCGCCCATTTCTTTTCCTCTCATGCTTGCATTAGAACTGCTACTGCTTTCTGTATGATCCTACTCTGATGCATAGCCTGTTGTTGTTACCTGCTTTCATACCTTACCTGCTTATTCTAAACTGCTTAGTATAGGATGGTTAGTGATCCATCAGTGACCCCACCTTGTCCCAATTGCCCCGCTTTATGTTCGATGACTCGATCAACGTGATCGACGTCCAGGCCCCGACACCGCACATCACCCCCCCTAGTTGTACGACTCTGCAGAGTTACCATCGAGTGCCGAGGGTGAAACCTCTTACATCACTCCTGATGAGATCTCCGTAGTGTAGCTATACGGTCGAGGTCATCGAGGGTGATTTCCTCCTTAACCACTTCCGTTACCGCTCTGTCGTGCAACCCCTCAAGTGTGAACCTCGAGGGTGGATCCTCTTACGTTCACCTTGATGATAACATCGAGTGGGATTCACCGGGGGTGATTCCTCGGGTTTTCCCCTTGGTGTTAGACACACAGTTACTATGGTTACTATGACTTTGCACTGAGCCATGTTACTAAAGACGGGTCGGCCCTGAGGGGTACCCGCGCGAGCTGAATAGCGAGTGATGTGGAGTAGGGTTGACCTGGAAGGTGCCCGCGAGATACTTACGAGGCGTGGCCGGGCATTCTTAGCCCTTGCCGCAAGTACTCGAGACGGGGCGACGGGGTCACATCGGTCGTGAGTCTCTGCTCGTTACCGCGTGCTCCTAATCCACTATGATTTGGATATTTGATCTGAAGGGCCTCTGGTCTGATAGCACTAACCATCACGTGGGCATAGTATGGGCGTTCTGCGTCGTATGCATCAGCCGAAGCTTATTAGACGTCAGCGACTGAGCGGCGCGCGCCGGGTTGGACTGGAAAGCACCTACCTTGTTGAAGGAGGTAGCTAGATCTGCTCACCGGCCGCGTACGCAACGTGCAGGAGTTCCCGGTGAGATGGCCCATGACCCCTGGGGGCATAGGTTTAGTCCGGCGTGCTGGCCTCTCTATTAAGCCTAGGTCGGGTTGCGGCATATTGTTTGGGCGAGGCCGGGCATGACCCAGGAAAGTGTGTCCGGCCGAAGTTAATCGAGCGTGGTGGGTAAGTTGGTGCACCCCTGCAGGGAAGAAAACATCTATCGATAGCATGTCCTACGGTAACGGACACTTGGAGTTGTATCCCGATCGATACAACTAGAACTGGATACTTGAGATGAGACATGGAGATGAGACTTGGATATGAGATGATAACTAGATAGTATGGCTCTGGGATTGCTTTCTCGCAGGGAGTCGAGGAAGGATCTCTGGCCGAGGTTGATAACATTACTGCTACTTTACTTTATGCTACTCTACTCCCTCCTGTTGCTGCAAGATGGTGGTTTCCAGAAGATGCTAGTCTTCGATAGGCTAGGCTTTCCCCTTCCCTTTTGGCATTTTGCAGTTTAGTCCACAGATACAACCCATTCCTTTGATTCAGATGCATACTTAGTTTAGATCTGATGTAAGTCTTGCGAGTACTTTGGATGAGTACTCACGGCTGCTTTGCTACCTCTTTTCCCCCATGCCCGATTGTTGCAACCAGATGACGGATCCCAGGAGCCAGACGACACCACTGATGACTACTGCTACCCCGAGGGTGCCTACTACTACGTGATGACCGCTGACGACTTGGAGTAGTTAGGAGGCTCCCAGGCAGGAGGCCTTACCTTTTTGACCGATGTTGCTTTGTGCTAGCCTTTTTAAGGAAAACTTGTTTAACTCATGTCTGTACTCAGATAATGTTGCTTCCGCTGACTCTTGTGTATTCGAGCTTATGTATTCGAGCCCTCGAGGCCCCTGACTTGTAATATAAAGCTTGTATTATTTTAATTTGTGTCTAGAGTTGTGTTGTGATATCTTCCCGTGAGTTCTTGATCTTGATCGTACACATCTGCGTGTATGATTAGTGTACGATTGAATCGAGGGCGCCACAAGTTCGATCTAGACGGCGGGAGCACCGTGTCATCCAGGCTGCCGCCTCCGTGCAGGTTTCCCGTGGAGGGGAGAAGGTGATGGGAGGGGAGGGGGGCGCAGGCTGTGGGGAAGAGCGCCGGTGATGGCGGCGGACGAGAGAGGGGGAGAAGTGGAGGACTCGCTAGGCTAGGGCTGGGCGATTCATTTTTCTTTTTTTTGTCTCGCCGTACAAAGCGCCCACTGGCCAGCGTGAATCTCTGTCGCGATTGGCTGCCAGGCACAGTACCCCTGTGATGATGTGGACGTCGCGAGAGAGCGCTCCTTGCACGACTGTTAAAGGGTTGTATTTTCGCTAAGATGCACTCTTTAAAAAAAGATGGTTTGAGTGCGTCGATTTCCATGGTAGCTTTCTAAAAATAGGACTGGATGATTAATGCGCTAAAAAGTTTTCATCATCGTGTTTCTCTATCATGCAACAATTAATGGTGATTGTACCATTTGGAATAAGCGGTTAGCTATCTCAAAATCAAACAGCTCAACAATTAATGGTTGTCGTGACATTACCATTTTTAATTAAGTGCCTTCAAATAGGGCATGGTGGTTTATATGGAAAAGATGTCCTAGAGGATGAGATTGAGACAGCCAGGCGAGAAACTGACAAGGAAATGTATTGCGGTGTGGGGAGGATAAACGTGCTAAACTTGGGCTACGAGGGGATTATTGTTCTGTGGGGACGAAAAACACGTGAGGCTAAAAAAATTATGCGGTGAGTAGCTCTTAAACTGACAAAAATTGATGTTAGTTTTAGTTCAGCTGTCGGTAAGATACAGTTTGAGTTTATTATTGTTTTTCCTGGAGGCATAAAAGGGCACTAGGGCAATTTACTTTATTGATTAATGGAGGCATGAGGCCATTGGGAAAATTGAATAATGTTTCTGGCAATACTCCAGGTAGGTATAGAGAAAACATGGGACCACGAGTGCTAGTAACAAACGGATGAATATCACCCGAAAAACTCTAAGAAAGTACGCTAAAAACTTGCATCTCTATAATATAATGGAAACCTTTTATGTCCGCGATATGGATATTCATTTTAGCATGGCAGCAAACAGTGCCGTATGGATGTTTCAAAACCAACTTAATTAGTGATGGGACAGGTACTGAATCATCTTACCATGTTTTTACCAAAAGTTTTAAATAACCGTGATGTAGCCATGCTATAGAGACTTGAGCGGGGTGATGCTAAATGATATTTATATATAATTATTTGTTAAAATTACAAAACAGAGGGTTATAGCCCCGCTATACCCGCGTTATACTAGCTGTTTGAGAAGGATGCCACTATTTGGCATAGCTGATTCTTATGGATTTTTTCTTTGCCGGTGTTCTTACAGTATTGGTTCCGATAGCATCTGGATTGTAAACATGGAATTAGCAACAGTCCTCTGGGTAGCATGTGTTCCTATTTTCCTTGCAATTGTGTCGACAATGATGGCCCGACGACGACCGATGTTGTCCCAAACAACGAAGCTATCGCCTTCTCCACCGCCCATGGCCGCAGAGGCTCCCCTTCTTGGGATTCTCCCGGTGCTTCTCGCCAAGGGCCCGCTGCAAGTGATCCGCGACGCCCACACGGAGATGGGGAGCGTGTTCACGGTGAGACTGTTGCATCGCAAGGTGACCTTTCTGGTTGGGCCAGACGTGTCGAGCCATTTCTACCAAGGGCTAGACTTGGAGATTAGCCAAGACGAGGTCTCCCAGTTCACCATTCCGACTTTCGGCCCCGGCGTTGCCTTCGACGTGGACTTCGCTACTCGCCCCGAGCAGTTCCGCTTCTTTGGTGACGCCATGAAGCCGGCCAAGCTCAGGACATACGCCGGACTGATGGTGCGCGAAGTCGAGGTAAGAAATAAGATGACATGTTTAGTAGCCTTGATTTTCTTGTTAACTATTGCAAACATTTATATATGTACTACATACTAGAAATTGTGATCTGATGTGTACTTGTGTATGTTACACATGCAGGAGTACTTTGCGAGGTGGGGACAGTCCGGCACGGTTGACTTGAAGCAGGAGCTAGAGCACCTCGTCACGCTCGTAGCCAGCCGGTGCTTGTTCGGGGAGGAGGTCCGGGCCAAGATGCTCGGCGAGGTCGCAACGCACCTCCGTGAGCTCAACGACGGCATGCGCCTCGTCACCATCCTGTTCCCGCACCTGCCCATCCCGGCGCACCGCAGACGCGACAGGGCGCGCGCTAGGCTCGGCGAGATATTCTCCGGCGTCGTCAGCTCTCGCAAAGCAAGCTACCCTGACTGCGGCCCCGACGACATGCTGCAGTGCCTGATTGATTCCAGGTACAAAGACGGCCGCGCCACGACCGAGACGGAGGTCGTCGGGATGCTGGTGGTCTCGGCGCTGTTCGCGGGGCAGCACACGAGCTCCAGCACGAGCACGTGGACCGGAGCGCGCCTCCTCGCGCGCGCCAACTCCGAGCACCTGCGCGCCGCCGTCCGGGAGCAGGAGCGGGTCGTGGCGCGGCACGGGGACCGCGTGGACTACGAGGTCCTGCAGGAGATGGACACCCTCCACCGCTGCGTCAAGGAGGTTCTGCGGCTCCACCCGCCGGCGATGCTGCTGCTGCGCCACGCGCGCCGGAGCTTCACCGTGCGGACCAGGGAGGACGATGAGTACGAGGTCCCGGAGGGGCGTACCGTCGCGAGCCCGCTGGTGCTCCACAACCGTCTCTTATACGTGTACATGGACCCGGAGAGGTACGAGCCGGACCGGTTCGGCCCGGGCAGAGGGGAGGATGTGGCCGGCGGAGCGTTCTCGTACACGGCGTTCGGTGGCGGGCGGCACGCCTGCGTTGGTGAGGCGTTCGCGTACATGCAGATCAAGGTAATATGGACGGCGCTACTAAATATCAGTCGATTGAGAGTCTCAGTCGACTGCTCAGCTGTCCGATCTTATGCAGCGTGTAGATTCGCGCTGGGGCGGATTGTCCCTCATTTCGGCCTGTCTAAGGTGTGGACCGGCCCGTTTGTTTTTTTTTCTGTCGAACCGCGATCCCGCACGAGCGTTTTGTGGGCTGGGCTGTGTTTCCGTGCGGGCTTTTTGTTTGTTTGTTTTTTGCGTTTTGTTTTTTGAGCCGCATTAAAGAAAGGAAGGGGAAGCGGCCACCCCGTGGTGATTAAGAAGAGGGGAACGGGGAGACAGAGCTCATTCCACATCGTCTCTCTCCATTCCCCAATCTCAAATCAGAAGAAATCCGGATAGGGAGAAAAGAGGATTTGGAAAGAACGGAATGCTCGGATCTTTGAGCAAGTGGCTAGCAGCGTGGACAGGGTGCTCGAACTAATCAGAGAGGATATTGCAACATGGAGGACTGCTGGCTGTGTTGGCGATTTCTGCTGACTTGTTTTTCTTCTTCTTTGCTGTGTTGTGCTTGCCTCTGGTGGCCAAGCTTCGCCTTTATTTCTTCAGTGTTTATTCAGAGTTAAACTCTGACGGCTGACAGTTCTAGATCGCCTAGACTGCCTAGCTCGTTGTACTCTTCCTGTTCTTTCTAATAAAAGATCGGCCTATGGCCCTTCGAGAGGGCGAGCTCCAAGGTTCTCTTCAACGAACCAGAGGACGAGAGAGAGGGGATGGCTGGCGCTGCAGTTGGAGTGAGTTTCCCCCTAGTTTTTCTTCTCCATCATTTTGTTGTCTTGTTTCTTGTTTGATGCTTCACCGTAGATCTGTAGGGGATTGGGGGTAGTTTTGTTTGTGGATCAAGTGTAGAATAGTAGATTCAAGTCTATAATGGACTCCATGATTTATATGCATTTTTTTTGTATCCTTATTTGTTCAAGCATTCAAAAGATTGGAGGATTGATTTGGATGTGGTAGTTTGTACGGTCAAGATCAAGTTGTATTTTTTGTAGTGTCTCAAAGGGGCTGGCCAGAGTGAGCGGCTGCTAGGCCTTTTTTGTAATGTCTCAAAGGGACCTCACTTTTTAGTCTTTTTGATTTCACTTTTTTTGTTAGCTTCTTAGTCTGAAAATGGATTTTAGTCCAGGGGCTTGTTGTGAGTCAGCAACATGAGGTCCTTGCCCAAGCTAAGTGCATGTCTGCTGCACTGTAGGAGTTTTATTACTGTACCCATGTATCTAGTAGAGTAGATAGGATTTTTGTATGTCTATACTTACCCCCGCAAGATGAGGTACTGTTCTTTTCTTTTGTTTGTATTAAATATCTGATTAGTAGTTTCAAGCAGAGAATTGCGTCCATATTTTATACTTTTTTAGGGTTTTTTTTTCGTGTTGAAATGCACAATAATGTCTCTCGCTCAGGCGCGTGGATCAGCAATGTCGGTGTGGCAGATGTGAGTATGATGTTGGTTTCTTTTTTGTTATAGCTAGATTCACTTATCTAATCCAGATTTTTTGCTTTTTCCCCTATGTTTTTTGAACTATCCAGTAAAGTTTAGTTTTACAACTAGTAGTACTAATTTTGTTTTTTAGTAGCCCAATAAACTGAGATGAAGTTTTCTATTTCTTTTGGACTGTACTAGAAGTAGGGTTATCAAGACCGCCTTTTCTTCTTTATGCTTGTAGGTAGTAGGTTTTATCGACATCCTCTGTACATAGTGTATAGTATAGTTCATTTGTTTACACCCTTTTTGTACATCAGTGGGGGTGACAATCTAGATGAATGCGTTAGGCTCTTTTTGCTAAATCAGTAGCATGTTTTTGAATTTTTTTCTATCAAAACAGGAGAAGATTTTTACTACTGATTTACTGAATTTATCAGTAGGAGTAGGTATGTTCATTTGTTTTGATAGTCCCTATATAATCAGTAGCTTGTCGTTTCTGAATTTTTTTATGTAAATAGTACATATTATTGCTGAAATCTATCACTAGGGAGTGGCCTTGTTTTATTTTTTTTATTTTTGCTGATACTTTTATCTATTTTAAAAAGGAATGATTAATGAAAGTAAGTATCCAGCAACAGCATGTTTTATTTTAGTTTCTTTTTTCTTTTTCTGCTGAAAACCCGTATGAATCAGTATGATGTTTATTCCTTTTTGTATATGAAATCAAGATAATATGGTCTTTTTGATGGATCCCCACATCGCAAATTTATTTGTTTTCTTTTTTTTGGTCATTAGTGGCGACGCCAATGATATCTCATCATTATCTCGAAATCTTTCTCATCGGAAGGATACAAGTTTTTTCCTCTAAAAATCATTTTTTAGCTGAATATGTATGGGTCTCACTAGCACAAATTTATCGCTTTTTTATGCGGCACAGGAGATGGTGTGCAGAGTTTGTTTGAGCCCTTGCTACCGCGAGAGCAGGACAAGCGGGATGAGCATGTTTGTCTGGAAGGAGTTCAAAAACGCAGGGGTAACTTCGCAACCTATATATATATATATATATATATATATATATATATATATAATATATATATATATATGTATATATATATATATATTATTTTTCCACTGTTCTGATCTTTATTTTTAGGTACTTATCATCATAGAATTATTTTATTGTTGTTGAAGGTTGATATTTGTTGTTCTCCCAGAGTTTTGAACTTGATGGTCGTTTATGTCATGTGCAGTAACCTATGCTAGTTCTAGACTGATTTTTTTAGGTTGTTTTGCATCTTTTTGACTTTTATATCAGTGCTCAATTCATTTTTTTCAGGCAGTTTTGATGATCGTTTTTTTGTTGTTTTTTTTTGTGTTCAACACACAACAGGGGATACACTGAAGTTTAAGTCAAACAAACGGACGTACACCATTAAGTGTCACAAGGGGCCCAGAAAGAGCATAATGTATGGTAGTGGGTGGAGGAAATTTGTTGCAGACAACAAGTTGGGGAATCTCTTCTACTTGGACTAGCCTTCCCCAAGGGCAGTGTCTGTGTGATTCAATTCGGGAATGGTGCCGAAGATGAAGGATCTGAGGGTGAGAATGACTACATGGAAGTCTCAGATGAAGAAGACGAGGATAGACAAGCTGGCAACAGTGATGACGATGATGATATTGTTCGCACTCAGGAAGATGGGCTGCTTCCGCTCAACAATGGGTTCATAGGGTTGGCATTTGTGCACCACCTCACGAGGACTAATATTCTTTTGGGAAGCATGGTATGTATCCATTTTCTCACTGTTTTTTTTCAGTTTTTCTTTTTGCATGTTTAGTTTTTAAGTAAAAGGTGCAAGCACTTTCGTTGCAATTTTTTGCATTAGTGAAACTGTTAATTCTGAAATTATTTTACTTTTGTTTTTATTAGTTTAACTATAAGTTAAAACCTTTTTTGAAATCTGCATTTTTAATTTGTCTTTTTTGTGTAAACTTTGGTTTTTATTAACAGAATGTTCGAAATCCTTTCAGGCTGTCTTTATATCTCTCTTTTTTATATATCTTTTTTTAACATGCATTTTTTATTGTCTTTTGTAGATTATTAGTTTTTCCAAACGCCCCCATGAACGAGAGAAACATTTTTTTTCCAAAGATGATTTGGAAAATGAAAAATAACAATGCATATGTGTGTTGTTTATTTTTTTGGAGGGTCATCCCTACTGTAGTTGGTCAAATTTTTTTGGAGAATTTTTTATTAAGAATTGTTGGGCAATCAGTTAGAATTTTTGTGCAGAAATCATTAGTTTAAGAATTACAAGCCTTTTTTCCTTCTGTTTTCTTTAGCCTTTTTGTTTGCAACTACTACACTATCTTTTTTTCTCTTAGTATGCCGTGTGTGTGTGTGTTTAGCACATGAGGGCATGGGTGCGCATTTCTTTTTTTAGGAAACAATGTAATTTAAAAATACCACTTTTTTATAACAATTTGTAATTGTAGTTGGGGGAGGAGGAAGTTTTGTAAGTGGGTTTTCATAAGAGAGGACGGTCCGACAGATAAACACACCCATGACTGCAAGTGCATGTTGCACACACCCCAACTACCATGGCAACGGTTGGAGAGCGGTGAGTGTCGCATCGCCGGTAGGGAGAGCGGATGGAGGGGTCGCATCTCTCTCGGTATGGTTTGTTTGTAAGTGGAACGGTAGGATAGGGGTGGGGGTCACATTTGCAGTAGTAGAGGGGTGGGAACATTTTGTTTTGTCGAAGGGGGCGGCATTGAGAAGATGGGGCCATTTGCATGCCCCACAACAGGCACACAACTATATGTCTTTATAACTTGGTTTAAACTTGACTACAGGTAGAGGGGCCAGTTGCATGTCCTACAAAAGGCGCGCAACTGCATGTCTTCGAACCCGGGCGCAACTGGAGACCTTTGTTTTGTCGGAGGGGGCGGCGTCGAGAGAGAGGGGGGGCCACTAGGCACGCAACCGTCCCAGCATGGTGACAACTGCATGTCTTTTTATAACTTGGTTGCAACTCGACTTCTAATTTCGTTGTATATGCAGAGGCGTCAGTTTTTGCACGTCCCACAATGGGCACGCAACTGTATGTCTTCTACCTTGGTCGGAACTGGGAGGGGCTTTGTTTTGTCGGAGGGGGTGGCATCCGGAGAGAGGGCGCTAGTTGCATGTCGCACAACAGGCAGGCAACTGCATGTCTTTCTAACTTGGTCGCAACTAGGGGGGACCTTTGTTTTGTCTAAGGGGGAGAGGGGGCTAGTTGCATGTCCCCACAACAGGCAGGCAACTGCATGTCTTTCTAACTTGGTCGAAACTAAGGGGGACCTTTGTTTTGTTGGTGGGGTGCGGCATGAGAGAGAGGGGCCTAGTTGCATGCCCCACACTAGGCATGCAACCGCATGTCTTTCTAACTTGGTCGCAACTAAGGGGGTACCCTTGTTTTGTCGGAGGGGGCGACGTCGAGAGAGAGGGGCCCAGTTGCATGCCCCACACTAGGCGTGCAACCACATGTTTTTTCCGAGCATGGTTGCAACTACATGTCTTATAACTTGGTTTGCAACTCCACTTCCATTTTTATTATACGGGGAGAGGCGCCAGTATTTTGCATGTCACACAATGGCACACAACTACAAGTCTTCTAACTTGGTCGCAACTTGGGGGGGGGGCTTTGTTTTGTCGAAGGGGACGACGTCGAGAAGAGTGGGGCCCAGTTGCATGTCACAAACTAGGCATGGAACTGCATGAACTCCAACTTGGTCGCAACTGGGGGGGGGCTTTGTTTTGTTGGAGGGGGCGACATCGAGAGATAGGGGGCCAGTTGCATGTCCCGCAACAGGCATGCAACTGCATGTCTTCTAACTTGGTCGCAACTAGGGGGGTTCTTTGTTCCGTCGAAGAGGGCGGCATTGAGAGAGAGGGTCCTAGTTGCATGTCCACGGCAGGCACGCAACTGCATGTCTTTATAACTCCATGTCTTCTAGCTTGGTCGCAAATGCATGTCTTATAACTTGGTTGCAACTCTACTTCCGTTTTTGTTGTCCAGGGATAGGCGCCGGTTGCATTTCCCACATTGGGCACGCAACTGCATGTCTTCTAGCTTGGTTGCAACCGGGAGGGCTTTGTTTGTCGAAGGGGGTGGTGTTGAGAGAGATGGGGCCCAGTTGCATGCCCCACACTAGGCACGCAACTTCATGTCTTCTAGTTTGGTCTCAACTACGGGGGATCTTTATGTTTGTCGGAGGGGGCAATGTTGAGAGAGATGGGGCCCAGTTGCATGTCCCACATTAGGCACGCAACTGCATGTCTTCTAATTTGGTCGCAACTGCATGCCAACTCGACTTCCATTTCTTGTTGTCTGGGGACAGGCGCCAGTTGCATGTCCAATAATGGGCACGCAACTGCATGTCTTCTAGCTTGGCCGCAAATGGAGGGGCCTTTGTTTTGTCGGAGGGGCGACAAAGAGGGAGAGAGGTGGCCCACTTGCATGTCCCACACTAGGCACGCAACTGCATGTCTTCTAACTTGGTCGCAACTCGGGAGGGCTTTTCTTTTGTCGGATGGGGCAGCATCGAGAGAGAGGGGCCCAGTTGTATGCCCCACACTAGGCACGCAACTGCGTGTCTTCTAGTTTGTTTGCAACTAGGGGGATCTTTGTTTTGTCGAAGGGGGCGGCGTCGAGAGACACGGGGCCCAGTTGCATGTTCCACAATAGGGCACGCAACTGCATGTCTTTCTAACTTGGTCGCAACTGCATGCCTTATTACTTAGTTGCAACTTGACTTCCATTTCTTGTTTGTACGAGGAGAGGCGCCAGTTGCATGTCCCAGCATGATGGGCACGTAACTGCATGTCTTCTAGCTTGGTCACAACTAGAGGGGCCTTTGTTTTGTCGAAGGGGGCGGCCCAGTTGCATGTCCCACACTAGACACACAACTGTATGTCTTCTAACTTGGTCGCAACTGCATGCCTTATAACTTGGTCACAACTCGACTTCCATTACTTGTTGTACGGGGTCAGGCGCCAGTTGCATGTCCCACAATGGGCACGCAACTTCATGTCTTCTTGTTTGATCGCAACTAGAGGGGCCTCTGTTTTGTCGGAGGTGGCAGCGTCGAGAGACATGGGGCCCAGTTGTATGTCAATGAACAATACTAGCCTATGACCACAAACATGTTATGTAGTTTATTTTTTTCAACTATGCATGTGAAAGTCAACAAAATAAAGGCACTTTATAGTACCTCTGGGTCAGCAGCAAACAACAACTGTGTGTAGGTCATGTTACCACTTCCAAGGAAATTCATCCCGTGCATTTTTCATAACAGTATAAGTTTCTTTCTTTATCAATCTTATTTTTTCACAGAATTACAAGGGCATGATAGTAGAGCGGCAGGTCATTTATGAAGCAGGGAACTTAAAGAGGGCATAATCAATCTTTTCTTCTTCAAGAAAAACTCGTACATGTGGTGCAAATGCACTTGGAGATGGTTGGAATGCCAAATTCATCGTAGGCTGTTATTGCTGCACATACTGGACACCATGGTACTGCTGCCATGGAAACACAAATCATGCTTATGTCAGTTTCTGGAATGGTGACACATCTCAAACATATGTATTTACAATCTAAGAGATTTTTTGTTTTCGCATTTTTTATCTTACTTGGACTGGGGTCACCAAATTATGTGGAGCTGGAGCACGACTGCTTGGAAATCTCCGTGCCAAAGTATTCACTGGCTGCTACATGAAATGCAGAAGACAGTATGTGTCAATCTGAATCCATGACATATTTTTTTGGCTAATGCAAAGAACCATGTTCATTAGTTTATCATATTCAGAAACTGTCAAGAATAACAAAAAAAATTCAACCTTTTCTCTGCCCACAGCAAGTGTACTACATGTTTAGTACGTGTCCTGAACAGTATGTGTGCTGGACATACAAAAATTAGTACTAGCATGAAAATTATTATCTTTTTTGTCATCAACTACTGAAACCCATGCTTCTAATATACTACAGTTTTCTTTCTTCACTTTTTTTTCTTCAGAGAAACTTGAACATCAGGCTGAGAAAAAGTTGGAGTTTTCTGCCATGAAGTTATCTTAGAGACAAACATGTGTGCCCATCAGGAAATTTCCATACTGCTCCAAGATTGGTGCAGAAAAACAAAGGGGGAGAAGAAATTACAAGGTTTTCAGGTCCAAAACGAAGAAGGGAACAAGAAATTGAAAGGAGTTGCAGATGGATCCATGTGGTGGGGGTGGGGGGGGGGGGGGGTTCAGGGTTTTACCTGACAGAGGAACGTACAACTGGGAGAGAAGCAAAAGTTTTCCTGTCGTTTGGCTATACATGGGCTCTTTGCTTTTCTGTTGTGTGTTTGCTGCGTCCATGGGCAGGGACACAGGTACAACAGGCCAAACAAACAGCAAAAACAAAAAACAAACAAACAAGCAAAGCCCACACCATAAGCCCATCATGGATCAGGGAGGGATGCTAAACAGGCCTAATCTGTCAGGGGTGACGTCAGCCGACTGAGACTTCGCGAAGTCTCAGTCGACTGAGACCTAGACAGTCCCTGGAGCCACCTGCTGAGGAACTTTGAGATGGAGATGATGTCGCCGTTCCCCGGGACGGACTGGAACGTGGTCATGCCGGGGCCCAAGCGGAAGGCCATGGTCCGGTACAGCAGAAGGAGGATGTCAGCGGCCGCCTAAATCACGAGCTGATACATACGCTACGTGTATCTACTTCATGTTGCATGTTTACTTTCTCCTCGCACCAATAAATTGCCGTTCTAAAGTAAGTTAACCGTTGCGATTGAATTATAGGAGTACTGTATTAAGAAACAGTAAAACTGAGCTAGCTACGGCTGCTCACAACGATTTGACGCTCTAAACCGTTTGATCGGCTCACTCGTCCTGATCGTACCGTCATCCCACCTCATCCCACGGCCTTTTCTACCAATCCAACTCGGGCGTTCTGGTCGGCCCAACGTTAATGGGCTGCTGCTCCAGACAGCGACCTGGGCGCCCTCTCGTTCACGGATGCATCGCACTGCCCGATCATGAATAGACGGTTGCGATCAGCGCTTGGCTATGGAAGCGAGCGAGGCACGCGTGGGCTGATGCAGCTCGCCGCCGATTTGGGCGAACCGTACCTCAACTCCTTGTACAGGCGACGGTGGTGGCGGCAGCTTTCTCTTACCGCCACACGCCCTACCAAAAGCCTAGATCCGATGGCCACGAGCTCCATTGCCTTGTCCTACCATCTTCGATCCTTCGTCCGCAGGTAGCAGCTGGCTTCCCGGTGGCCTCCTTTGTTGTTAGGTTGCTTGCTGCAAGGGAAGAGGAGGGGAAGGAGAGACAGTGACATTGTGCCGTCGTTGCAGCGGCCGTTTAGCTTCCCGTACAGATCTCATTCTCGTCAGCGTGCTTACTATGGTCGGGGAGACAAACACACATAGGAAGGTGCAAGCGGATGAGGTCCCTTTTCCTTCTGCTTCCTCTCCCCTAATCAAGGGGACGTGTGTGTTTTCCTGAAGTGATTTTGCTAGACCATGAAGATGGTGCAGATTACAGCCTCCATTTGGTTTTGTGAAGGTAACTTGTTTACTGCATTCTCACCGATCAGTTCGAGTTTTGTTCCATAGTTTCCATGTTCGTGTATAAGATCCAACCCTTTTTTTTTTCTTAACGAATCGAGTCATGTTCATGGTGAGTTCATTAGTAAAGCACCTGCGACTGGAGTAATGATACTAAATTACTAATATAGGCACAAATATGTGCATAGTGAGTTCAGCGTCATCTCTCATTTTCATATCTGAGGTAACCCAGTGACTATATATCTATGGTGACTTTTTGTTGTGCCTGCTCCCTACCTTGATCACTATTCTCTTGTAGGTGTGAAAGAAATACAATGTACTCCTATGTAGGAAGATCTTACATATTTGATCCCAAGGTTTCTTTTATTGTTGTTTATTAGCAGTTACTTCCTCCGTCACAGTTTAGAAGGCATAGTTAAATTTGCGTGCGTTTCCACAATAGACAAGGTTTAGGGCGCATTGCATTTATGTCTAGTAGCTAATTAGTACTCCTATATACTATTTCTATATGCATGCATAGTGTGAATGCTATTTTCTAGCCCATCTCATAACCAATAGATAACCATCTAGGTCCCAGAGAATTTTCAAGCGCGTCTTCTAAACCGTGACGGAGGGAGTACCATTCTTCAATCATTTCCGGAAGGATGTCAAAAACATTTCCTAGATGATATGTATTCCAGATCCTGACTTATAAACGGTCAATATAGATGGAGCTGAGTACACAATTATTATACTTGCATTTGCTTTCTTGCCAGACCAAGTTATTTAGTTATGATACAAATATCTTGCAATGGGTGTGTTAGACACTTGATCAAACAAATCTTTTCCACATGCCCTATCTCGGTGAGGGCACTTTTCTACATTATCCTTCCTTGGTTGTTCAACTGCAAATGCAGACAAAGGCGTTGATGAATGTCTGCTTTGAAATTGTATATTATCTTTTTGCTGGTAATATATTTGTGCTAGAACATAACCAATGTTAAGAATTCAATTCAAGCATTCATGTGTCATGTAAGTCAAATCATCTTTCTCTATGGATGTGGACCGTAAAAATTGTAATTTTGAAATGTTGAAACTACATAATTTTTTCTAAATTTACTTATTTTTTTTAAATGGACGAGCGTGGCAACGCGCGCCTTTATGGTCTAGTTTGTTCGACAAGCCAATGATGGAGCGCCTTTCGTGAGAGTGGCATGTATATACAGTGGTGAGCGTGTGTGTACTATAGCTGAGCACTTTAAGACTTGTCAATGTATTATACCGCCTCTTGGCAAAATACCAGGTCGATCCATTTTTATTTACTTCGCATACTAGTTTTGACTGAAGTCAAATTTTATAAAGTTTGACCAAGTTTAAAGAAAACAGTGTGAACATTTACAGCAACAAATATATATGGCGTGAAAATATGTGGTGTATATATTACTAATATAATTTCCCTACAAACTCTTAAGTCCAAAAAATTCCAGGAATTTCAATACCAAACTGTTTGGACGCCGATGGTTCATTATTCTCAGGTGGACAGTGTTTCGTGCGGTACAAGTATCTAGTCTGGTTCTGGTTGTATTAATTGGGTCAGCCCACAATTGTGCTAATGTGAAATGCTCGTAAGAAACATGCAAAATGAGGCAGAGTATAGATGGAGTTCCCTTGCCTATAAAAAATAAAAGAAGTTAAAAGGTCATTCCCAATGTGTGTTCGTTTGAAGAAACTGTGCAAGTTTTTCTGGTGCGAAGATGTGTCATCATGATATTTTTGTAATTAATGATGTGAATCGGCCGACCGGCAGGCTCTCATGCCGGTAGAACGCATGTGCTCAACGCGTCTCGTAGGGCCCACACCATTCCCTTTCCTGTGGACCGTGTGCGTGCACTTTGTTGTTGTTTTTTTAAGGGAGACTATATCTAAATACTTTAAAGACTTGACAATATATTATGCCGTCTCTTAGCAAATATAAGACGTAAATTTGATTGTAATTCAAAAATTTCTAATTCAACCAAGTTCGTAAATAATATAAACATCTATAATACTAAATAAATGCACTGCCAACACCCGCAATTGTGCTATGTGAAATGCTCGTAAAGAACATGCAAAATGAGGCAGATTATAGATGGTGTTCCCTCGACTAAAAAAATAAAAGAAGTTAAAAGATAGTTCCCGATGTGTGTCCGTCTGAAGGAAGTGTGCAAGTTTTTTTGATGCGAAGATGTGTCTATCATAATATTTTTGTAATTAATGATGTGAATAGGCTGACCGGCAGACTCTCACACCGATAGAACGCACGCGCTCAGCATGTCTCATAGGGCCCACGCCACTCTCTTTCCTGTGGACCGTGTGTGTGCACTTTGTTGGGTTTTTTTTTTGAGTGAGACTATATCGAAACACTTTAAAGACTTGACAATATATAGCAAAATATAAGACGTAAATTTGATTGTAATTCAAAATTTTCTAATTCAATCAAGTTCATAAATAATACTCCCTCCGTTCGAAAATACTTGTTCGAGGAAGGGGAAGGATTTGACCAGGACTTGAGCCCATGACCTCATGGTCACAAGACAGTAGTTTTAACACTGCGCCAAGGCTCCCCTATAATAATAATTAAATACACCACCAAAACATATTTCATGGCAATATCCACGGCTACTGAATTCATATGCTACTGATAGTTTCTCTACAAACTTGGTAAAAAAATAATTTGTAACATTGTACAAAATTTGCTATGTCTTGAAAAGGAATCCCTATTACCAGAGTTTCATCTCGAACACACAAGGGTTTATGAAGTTGTTTGCAGGGAAGCAGCACCAAAACAGTTCAGAGCACTGAGTTCGATTTGAAGCCTACGCCAGTTCCTGCAATTAAGTTTTAATCATGTGACCTTCCCGTTTAGCCCACGGGCTTGTAATAAAGGTAGCTCGTGCTTATGGCTGCTCATGGTGCAAATGCACTGGAACCTCGCCTACTATGGGTGGAGTCAGTGCTAGTTGCGCAATCTGGTGATAGAAAATTTTAGCTTGGATGTGCTACAAACGTATCCTTGGCCACTTTCAAACAAATAAGTCAAAAAATAGTTTGTCCGATTTGTGGAGCAGTGTAAGTTCCAGAAATAGTTTGGTAGATTTGTTGAAACAGAGAAAGCTGTTCTCAGTAACCTGCCATAAATTTTGCACTGTACTTCAGCATTCAAACGATAAACATCAATAGTTATTCCCTAAGGATTTGCTGGATTGCAAGTAAGATATAAGTATAACAAGAAAAGATGAATATCAAAACACTCATTTACTCAAACCTCTTAATTTCAAATGCCCAAGTTGTTGAATTCAATATTTGCAGTAAGCAGATTTCCTATCAACACCAACAACAAAAAGGGTCAAAGTCACCAAAATTGCACTTGGTTGTAGCATCACCACCGATACCCTGTTGAAAAGAATATATATCTACAATGCCACCATAATATTTTCCCCGTTACACTTTTTAGGCAGATTTCAACAGTATACTAGCCATATTTTGTACCCATTAGACTGGTGAATTTCTTCTGTATATGTATTCTAAACCAATATGAAGCTCGTCACGGGAACTCCAGGTTGCTACCAACTATAGAACATCAAGGCAATGGAGACAGTAATGGTTAAGAATTCTCTCAACAAGACTGTTGGATTCAGGAACCAGAGAAGATGTAATGCTGTTCCAGAAGTGGAAAGTGGTAGAGTAGTTCAGAATCCTGGAAAACAGAGCATCATGTTGTGCTCTTTCAGCCGTACTGTCTGGTTCTGAGAAGTACCTGCAGTACATCAATACTGCAATGAGCATGCATACCACAAATTTAACCAGTACTATCTGAAGAAAAAAGGGTTACTTCATGTTTTTTGAAAACAAGTCCTTAACAATCTTAAATGCAAAGTAGTAAACTTCTTTCGCGGGGGTAAATGCTAAATGCTAAACTTTTGGAATGGTTGACATGCATCAAGTCCAGAGACTGAATTTTGCAATAACTGTTCAGGATCAAGAAGCATATTAACAAACATTGTTGCAATTACAACTCGCAAGAGCATCAGAGTCGGAAAACATGAAGCTATGTTCTGCAGTAGGAGACAACTTTGGTGAAACAAACAGGTGGCAAGAGGAAAGAGTAATACAACATAAGTGTAAATATTTTAGTTGGTAAAGTTCATACTGCTGGCTGAGATCAAACCTTGATGTATAGACTAACATTGTATAGCTTACAGCAGAATATTACTTCCAAATAGTAAAGCTGAACAAGTTGGCTGGCCATGGAAGGACAAATGGATGGACAAACTACATACCTATTGATATCCGTAGAATTTATGGGGTAGAATGTAAATGAGGGTTCCAACTGTATCTCAAGGTGCTCCCTATTTGGATCACTGTCAGAATGATTTCTTATTACTCTTGTCATAAGTTCAGCACCATTCCACTGTATGAGAGTATCATCATATGTTGAATACCATTCCTTCAGGCACTCAAGCAAGAATGGGCTGCATCAACAAAAGTAATGTATGAAACTGGGTTAGAAGTATTAGAAGAGCTTGAGAATGTTAACTCGTTGTTCAAGCCATTGCATTTGACACCAAGCATCATAAAACACTTTGTGCTACAATTAAATTTTGCATGTTCAAGTTGTTAATGCCTTCACAGAACATCCAAAAATTTGCTTTTAGGATTTTGTGTTGTAACTATTTGTGTCCCTGTTACATGATAGGATAGGATTAACTTTGTCTGATTTTAATTAAGCTAGCCACATTTCCCAACACCAATACGGCTAGATGCAATTACAATACATATACTCCATATTAGTAAACATGGCTGTATTATACAACTCTAATGCTTATGACTAAAATATATCGATTAGATTTTTCCTGCAAATCTAGCAGTTATTGTCTGCACCATCATAATCTACACCCACCAGTAAGCTATCTAGATACAGTATTTCTTTGTTTCCTCCAATTAAGGAATTTCTGGCCTCTGGGAGCTATGTGAAGGTTTTTCTAATATCTTTCAAATGACATAATAGATGACACTTATCCTATATACTTAAAGAGTTGATCCCCACCACTTCTATTTAACTCGACATGCCCGCATGCCACCTCATCAACCCCACTAATTTTATTTCTCTGATCCTCTCTACATGCATGTTCTTAAATAGTTGAAACCCACTATTTATTTTTCTAGAACATGCAAGCCCTCCACATCATCAAGCACATGCAAGACCTCCATATTTCATTTTTCAACATGTCCAAAGCCTTAACATCATCAATCATATGCAAGACCTCCACATTTCATTTTTCAACAAATGCAAAGCCTCCATATCATCAAGCCCATGCAAGACCTCCACACATTGTTACAAATATCGGCCAATTAACTGCAGTTAACTGCTATTCGGCCCCCCTCCGCCTCCGATACGAGAAAGGCCTATTCGGCCCATTAACTGGGAGGCCCAGTTAATCTGTCTGACAAGCTGATTTATCGGTTGTCAGGCCAAATTATCGGCTGGGCCGATTAACTGGGCATCATATTTTGTCCCAAAACTACTCTCCTATGCCTAGAATGTACAAGTAGTACTGTTGCTGTGCTACTCTCCTTTGATGTTAGATAGTGATGTACGATTACTGCTGCTATGTTGTTGTTGTTGCTCTTCTATGTATATCTAGACATCATTAGAACATTGAGGTAACACTCTTCCTTGTTGCTATGTAGTCTAGGATTGCATATTTACACATTCAGCACAATGCATGTTGCTATGTAGCCGCGGATATATAGATATGGCCCTAGTTAACCTACCGATAAATGGGTTACCAATATATTCAGTTAAATGGCTGATTCGCCAATTAATCACTTGTCAGCCCCCGACCGATATGGTATCACAGATATCCTGAACAGTGCCTCCACATCATTGACTTCTTAGCAACAAATCATTTCACCTAAGCTAGAAAATGACGAGCCGCTATAATGTGCAGTGGCCCTCCACGTCATCAATTGTTTTAGCCAAAAAATTCACTTCGCTGAAGCTAGAAAACTATGAGTCACTATAAAGTGCAATCACCTCTATATATATGGCGAAATATGGAGAATATTATTCTTGTATATTCTTTTTTCCAGAATATGCACAAGCATGCATATCATCTATTAAAGGAGTGGCAAATAAGCCAAGTTACATCCACTACCTTTTTTTAATTCTTCATAAGTTTATTGCTATAAATTCCCGCAACAATGCATGGGCATTATCTAGTTTATCCAACTACCCTTAAAAAGAGATGGATTGCTAGTATATAGTTGAACAATTTATGTGACTTCGTAATTCAAATTGAAAATTCAGGTATGTGAAATTCCGTCCTTTGAACATCTGCGAGTGTTATGGCACGTCATTAATTGAATTACATACCAAGACAACAAGAACTATGACCTAGGCAGACCAAAATCGGTGCCTAATTTGTACGCATGAATACATAGGATACCATTTGAGATGTAAGGGAAATAGTAATAAAAAAGGAAATGGTTATGTACGAGATCACATGATACTATTATTACCTCTGTTTTTCAAATGCCAATACAGCACCACTGAAACTGGAACCTCTAGAAACTTCTTTTACAGTACCAATAGAATTTCGGAGGGATTTCAATGGTTTGAGTACAATAATATCAGAGTCAAGGTATATACCACCGTATCTGCATGCAGAACATAGATCATATATCAATATTTTGTCCTCAAAATAAGAAGAATTGAAACTGTACTCATGATTACATTTATGTTCTCACGGCACCCGACTCCTCAACATTCAAGTTGTTTATGTATGTATATACCCCTCCCCTATCTCCCTACAACCCTAGTACACCACACAAGTATACACATATACCATTTTTGGGCCCAGTGAAAAATGGAAGCTCACCGAAAGAAAGTCTCACATAAAATATTTAACGATTAACTATTTTTTCGTTGAGATCAAGGGAATGTTGATTATATGCAATGCACCTTTCAATCTTATGTTCTTTATTATCTATTCATCTACGAAAAAAGATGGCAAAGTACAGAGAACAGAGAACGGATGTTTACAGCTGAATCAGGATTGATTATTAGTTTATGACAGTCCAAGATGAAATTTGTTCTGTTTTGTTGTGCTATTTTAGAAGCAGTTTTAGATGCTTGAATCTTCATTTCATGTGACAATTTAGAAACAATTATGTTCTTTGGTTTATGACTATTTATGTACTGCTACATGTTAGTTGTACACTTGTACTTTTAAGTTCTAACTGATCTGGAGTGTTGTTAGATTTAACAACTAGCTGGGCATCTGCTTTCAATGGCATTGGGGGTCAACTGTTTCCAAATGAAAGGCTCTTTTCGTAACTCAACTGTTCTACCTGACTATTCATTGCTCGTGTATTCTACTTGACTATTCATTGCTGGTTTGTTCTACCTGGCTATTCATTGCAGGTGCAGATTCATCCACGACTCTACATGGATATAATACCTTTTGAAAAGCATAATAGTTCCATCTTTTCTCTAGATTATTTTAACACTGTCAAATAAATTATGCATGTAATCAACAAATGTTGGCACTAGTATGTAGTACTATTATTGTCTTACCTGTAAAGAGCAGCAAGGCGTACTAGCTCACTGTAATGCAAGGGGTAATTTATTGTTTTCCGCCATTCATACCACACCGATGCAAAAATGTGGGTTGGTGTGCCCTCCAAAAGTTCATCAAGATTTGGCACTGCAACTGCAACCTTGTGTCTGAAAGAGGAGAAATCAACTATGAGTGATGATGCAGAGACAACTGTAGCGAAAACAATTATTCATAAGATCTACAACATGAAATGCACATTATATTGGTGGTCATATATACGCTAAATACAAGACGGTGTTCAGAATATTGAGTTCATATGTAATTCTAAGCAAATAGACATTTTAGCTTGGCTGTATGATTTAGTGAGAATTTAACTGCGGGCACATGATTTGGCTCATTCACATGGTAGGATACTACTCCCTCTGTAACTTCTAATATTAGACGTTCTTTGACATTATGACAGTGTCAAAAAACGTCTTGTATTAAGTTACAGAGAGTTACTAACAACACAACTCGATGTCCTACTTGTGTCTAGCTGAAAGCTTGACAAGGCCTATTTAGTGTATCCGGACACCCAACCACTCGCATATAGAACGGGGCATTCAAAACCAGACAGGGATTCCATCTCCTATGGTTGCTCTGAGGGTCCAGTCCACCTTAAAAACTAAAAAATGAACTGCCACTAAAAAATGGTGAAAATGGGGGGCATAACTAAGAAGAGAAGATTCATGACGTTGAATGGTGCACAAACACCAAATAAGATCAACAAATTGTAACAGAGCTCAGTATATAAACATGGCACGGAAGGGAGCAGACCGATATGAAACACATCGATATTCACGGCAAAAGAGGGTGTTGTGAACAAACTAATACGGAGGAATAACTCACAGAAGAAGGGGAACAAAAGGCGGTCACATGGCTTGGGCTTCCCTCTAAACAGGTAGGCATGGACATTCAGCAACAAGGTAAACATCCGTTGGCGAGAGGTCGGATGGCAACACATGAAGCTGAATGAAGCTATATGAAGGAGGGCACCGGTCAAGGGAGAAATGGGTCAACAATTGCAGGAGAAACAAGTCTAGAATGGTCAAGGAGGACGACAACAGAACTTGACGCACTAGGGACTATTTCAATCCTTGAACTCAAAGATAAGTGCACCATTCTTATAGGCAGTAGCCCTAACAACGTAACTACAATAATGTGGATTCTAACTGCAGATAAAAGGGAACTACTAATCAACCAAACGTACAAGTAATGGACTTCTGCTGCCAGTTGGCATTTGGATTGCTTGCCCATATGGCTGGACAGAATCGTCATCAAATAGAAAAAGAATCCTCTCCAAACTATTTGAACATGTCTATCTCAATAGCCATTACAGCTGCAGCATCTTGCCGTTGTTCCCATGGGCTGTAGCTAGTATAGCTGATGTTTCACATGTTTACAGCACAAGTATAGATGATATCTTAGAAGGATGTCATTTCAGCGCAGAAAACACATCTGTACATGGATGGCAAGTGAAAAAAATACCGCTTTTGAAATATTATAAGATGCAATGACTATTCGGAAGATCTCAAATGTCTGGTAATCAAGCAATAAGTCACCAAAGGAAACCAGCCACTCATTGTTTATAAGGCAGTAAGGCGGCCTAAGGCGAGCACCACCCGCTCTGACGCCTAAGCGCCTAAAGCGGGCATATTTGTAAGGCGCTGCCAGGGCACCTTATCGCCTAAGCAATGCCTAAGCGTCTAAGGTAGGACGCCTTATAAACAATGCAGACACTGAAATAAAAGGTAGAAAATTTCAGATGGTAGATAATTTAAGATGATCCGATACTTATGCTACTTACTTTATGGGTGGGTATTCAGTTGTACATATGTCATACACTCCATCAGGAAAAACCACCTTCTCTTGGTAAATCATTAGTTATTCATCTAAAGAGCTTCCAATATATTAACATGTAAAATTCGTGATATGGCATATGCTTTAAACAAATGCTCGAGCACAATCTTCAGAAAGAACATGAACAGATTAGCTATGATTTGGGAAACAATCCCTTCCAGTCGACCGAACAAGTCTTGCGCCGGTCGAGTGTGCGTCGTTCGATTCCATCAGATCATACACTCCATATCCATGCAAATCGGTTCAGCGATGCTCACGCCACCTCGCTCGTGTAGCAGCACGTATTCGATGGGACCCACGAGAGAAGTCTTCGTCCGTGCCTTATCCGTTCCGGGCCATGCGCCTCCACTCGTTTCCTTTCTTCCCCAGCTCCTCTCCTGTCTCGATTCCTTCTTTCACAGGAAGCACCGAAGCACTCTCCATCTGCCCTCCATGGACGAGCTCCCCATGTAAAAGCCGTTGTCCAGTGAGAGTGGTACAGATGTGGCCGCGGCCTCCTCCTTTTTTGTCTCTTCCCCGTCCAAGCAATTGCTCCCCCCCCCCCCCACCCTCTCCTCCCTGCTGCCGACGCTGCTGGGGCCTGTGGTGTCGCCGGGTGGTGGTCCTGCTATTCGTTGCAGACGGTGTTGCAATCTGTGGGTGGCAGTGCTGGAACCAGCCAATGGCGATGCTACAACCTTGGTCGTCTTTTTGCTGGAACTGACGGCCACTGGGTGCTGGAATCGACAACGGCCATGCTGGAACCGGCGGGGGCAGATGCTGCAACTAGCCATGGAGGTTGTTTGATCCGGCAGTAGCGGATGCTAGAACCAGCAACTCATGTCACGACCGGCAGTGGAAAAAGCTGCAACCTGCGTTGGCCCATGCTGCAACCGTGATCGGTGGAAACTACAACAGGCCATGGCGAGCTGAGACCTTGTGTGATGGCACCGGGGTTGCGCGGGGGGACTGCCGGAGCTTCCGGTGGTGACCACGGCTAGGAAGGGTGCTGCAACCACGATGCCCCCATGCTGGAACCGGCACTCGCCGTTGCACCAACCGGCTACGGCATGGCTATGGCTACGACCGGTGGGCTGGTTGCTGGAACCGACAGCGCGATTTGCTGCATAGGGGACGGAACCACGCGGGCGCCAGCGCTGCAACTGTCGAGCCGGCAAGGGGCCCCGGTGAGCCGATGAGTGGCGCCATGGAGCCTACAAACTGGTGGCCACGGGGGAGACGACCAAGCAAGGGCTACAGGAAAACTGCCGCTAGCCAGAAGATGGTGTGCTTGAAGGCTTAGCGGCTGAATCCTGTGGTTACGAGCGCGCGCATCGTGCGGCTGCGCGGGACCGGACGAAATTTGGGCCGGTCGTCCCGCCTCCCGCGCCTAGCATTCGTCCTATGATTTGCTCTTTTTGGAATGGTAATCGAGCAATAAGTCACCAAAGGACACCAGCCATTGAAACAAAGAGCCTTCTCAGATGATTCACTAATTGATGCTGTTTACTTTTGTTGGGTATTCAGTTGTCCATATATGTGTTCGTAACACTCCATTGGTAAAAAACCATGAGCTTCCAGTATATTAACCATGTAAAATTCGAGATATGGTTTATGATTTACATATAAAATTATAAATACTGCAGCGCAAACTCCAGAAAGAACAGGCGCACATTAATTGTGTCTTGCTCTTTACAGAATCCTCCTTGGGATTCCAGACAATCGATTATGTATTTATGGACTACTAGAGAACGGATCTTGCTGACCTAATATGCAGACTGCAACCATCAAATTACCTTTTGGAGTGGATAAATCTAGAAAAGCAATCAAAGTTGCAGCAAACAACTACGTGGATAGCAAATAGCAAAGGTTAAAGCACCTAAAGGTGCGTCATTTGTGATATTTAAGAAAGTTAATTAATTCAGACTAGGTCCGATCTGTATCATCCACCCATAGCTAGCTGAGATATCACTTGATGTGCCAATGCTGAGCAGTAGTTGCAGCAAACAACTACGTTGGATAGCAAATAGCAAAAGGTTAAAGCACCTAAAGGTGTGTCATTTGTGATATTTAAGAAAGTTAATTAATTCAGATTAGATCCGATCTGTATCATCCACCCATAGCTAGCTGAGATATCACTTGATGTGCCAATGCTAACAGAGCTGGGGAGCAGTAATCTAAGAGGTGAGGGTATGTTTTTATGCTTGTACAACTAATCAAGCGAATGTTAATAGTATAGGTAAACAGAATATAATACTTTAAACACTACTTGTGTGGCGCTGACCAAATATGCAAATGCAAGCACAAGAAAGTACCATTATCCTACTCATGAATACTTTATTGGATGGCTTGGGGTTCAACTAGTAATTTATTCACCGATTAGTAAGGAATAATCTGGGAGGATAAGAACACAATTAGCTTCTATATGCTAAGAAATAAAACAGCGAAGACAATATTCTGCACAGGTGTGGACCTAAGCCACTTTTAATCCAAGGGTTAGAAAAGAGATTGGCTATGTAAAGGGTGGGACTAGAAATGCAATGCCAGAGACTAGGGATTTCAATTCCCTTCAATGACAGTCTCTACTCAGTACATGTCCATTTATGCCAGCAATAGTTCTAAAACATGGTGTTCGTTCCCCAGAAGTGACACATTTCCTCAAACAGCTGGTAAATATACTAGTACAAAGAAAGAAAAATACCGTGTAGCACCAAGTGGTTCTAGTTCTAGTTACTTCACGCTTTTATGTTGGAAGTATTATCTTTCTGTAGTTTGTTATTCACAGTTAGCTAATCTCATTAATCAAATACTAGTTATTACGAACACTACAAAGTTGTATGACTTCAGCTGTCACTCGCAAATTAGATCTAAAGAAGCATCAGCGAATAAACAGGTTATGAAACATACCCTTCCTTCACAAACTCATGGAAGGTCTCCAGCTCCAGCGTCTCCGACAGCATGACCACACAGGCATCAGGATGCTGCAGGAGCAAGCTCCCGAGCCCACGCTGGTGCCGAACACCGTACGCCCACTGAGGGCTGTTCCATACCATGAACACCCTCATGGAGCACTTCCCATGCTCGAAGAACCTTTCCATGAACTCCGAGAACCCCAAATGTGGATCAATTCCTGGAAAGTGTCCCCACCTCCTAACTTCTTCCGGCTCCTCCTTCACAATGGATCCTACTCCATGCTCATTGTCAGACGACTTGAGGCTCCGCCGGGCAAAATTCTTGGATGAGCCTTTCTCAATTTCTGAGATGAGCATCCGCTGCACCATGCGGTCGCCACGGGTGAGTGAAGTGAGACCAGGACTGTCTGGGTCCTGGAGCAGAGGGTGGTTGCGAGGATTGAGGAACTCCAAGTTGGACCTGAGCATCCGATCGCGTCGGAGGTAGTCTGCCTTCCCCTCCAGCCACCGCGCCCAACCAGAGCGGAGCCGCGTCTCGCTACGGCCGGAGGCGGGCTTGAGGAGCAGCGCGTCCTCAATGCCGCTGATGGACGAGATCTCCACCCGCAGCTCCAGATCCACAGGCTCGTCATCGGATCCAAAGGCGGCGGCGGCGATCCGACGCGGGGAGTCCAAGTGGGGGAACCCCGCGGGCGGGGCATCGCCAGCGGGGGGAAGGCGGAAGGGGAGGCGGGCGACGCCGGCGGCGTGGTCCCAGAGGAAGGACGCGGCGGTGGTGGAGGCGGGCACGTCGTCGGCCGCGTCGGTGGCGGCGGAGGAGTCGTCCTCGTCGAGCACGTCGAGCTCGTCGATACGGTCGTCGTCGGTGGTGGTCACGGCGGCGAGGGTGAGGTCGGGGTCGAGAGCGGCGGCCACGGGGTCGTCATCGTCGTCCGCGAGGAGAGCGGTGGAGTTGGTGGCGGCGGAGTCGGTGGCGGAGGAGCGGGACGAGGAGGAGAGGGGGAAGGGCGAGGAGGAGGAGAGGCGGGAGTGGAGGACGGCGAGGGAGAGGAGCAGGAGCAGCGCCGCGGCGACGGCGCAGAGCTGCGGGCCGAGGCCGGAGCGCCGCCGGGCCGGGTGCGAGTGGGAGCGCGGCAGCATGTCGCGGTTGGAGGGATCCTCTCCCCTGCAACCGCAAGGCTCCGCCGCGCGCCTGTAGCTGCGTTTTCTTGGTGTTTAAACCATGCCCGGTGACTCTAGCTAGTCGAACTGTCACAGTCGCGCGGCCTCACCAACCTTGGCTTGGCTACCAACTAATCCTCTTTGGACAGGGAGCTGACCGTATGAACAGGGGAATAAGCTCGCTTTTGATGCACACATTCATCTTGGCCCCTTGACAGCCTGTTTGGCAACTTTTCACATAACGCAAATGTGACACTTATCAACTTCGCCCACGCTTCTATCACCCTACATCGCGATTTACGATTTTTAAAGCGGCGAGAGGTGCCATGTCATGTTTTGAGAGCGTTCGGTGCGAACGATGCACGACCGAACGAGTCTCTTATCCACTCCCCCATACACTATGCCGCTCACTTTTCTCCCCTTCATCTTGAGCTCATGTGGGGGTTGCCCCGTCGGCATATTCGAAGACCACGAACAGGAGACCGCGGTGAAGGTGCTGCTCCCGGAGCGCGAGCACCACGGCGAGGAGCTCGTGTGTGGGTGATTGCGTCGACGGCTTACTCGAAAACCGCAGCGGAGGTGCTGCTCCTGAAGACCGAGGCGGGGAGGAGTGGCGAGAAGGAGATGGGGGGCGATGCGTTTGAAGACGGGGGTCGCCCCTGCTACTGCCCCGTGTGTTGGGGCGGCTTCGGCAAGGCAGCAGGAGGCCACGTCAAGGATCTGCGCGAGCACAGAGTGGAGGTGGTTGCGCGGGGAGCGGGCGGCGGCAGCTCTGACGGAGAGGAGCGGCGGGAAGGTGATGGGGTGCGATGCGGTCGGCAACGAGAGGCGCCCCTGATACTACATTGGGTGCCGACGCAGGTACGAGAGCATTGTGGTCCGGGATGGAGCA
Source organism: Triticum aestivum (assembly GCF_018294505.1). Classification (NCBI taxonomy): domain Eukaryota; kingdom Viridiplantae; phylum Streptophyta; class Magnoliopsida; order Poales; family Poaceae; genus Triticum; species Triticum aestivum. Next base: position 178,920,616 of record NC_057797.1, on the reverse strand, counting down.
TGTCGACGTTCGGCTCCGACGCCTCCGTGCACCGCGAGCTCCGCGGCCTACTCCAATGGCTTCCTCGTGTCCAAACCTCCACGCTCCGTGCAACGCGAGCTTCGGGAGCAGTCACAGCATGATCAAGAGGACCAACACAATAGTGGAGGGCACTTTGGAGGAGCAACATTGGGGTGTGGAAGCAACAGCGGAGGGCAGGGGCGGCTCCACAAGCAGCAACAGGGGGCAGTTCATGCTCAGGTGGATTCATGCAAGGACATGAGAAGCATGGATGCTTCTCATGCTCAGGTGCTTTTTTCAGATTTTATCCTTCATGAATGTGAATTTTTCACGCATAATCTGCCATGCAAAATTGATACGTCTCCAATGTATCTATAATTTTTTATTGTTCCATGCTATTATATTATCTGTTTTGGATGTTAATGGGCTTTATTTTACACTTTTATATTATTTTTGAGACTAACCTATTAACCCAAGGCCAAGTGCAAATTGTTGTTTTTTTGCCTATTTCAGTGTTTCGCAGAAAAGGAATATCAAACGGAGTCCAAACGGAATGAAACCTTTGGGAGCGTGATTTTTGAAACAAACGTGATCCAGAGGGCTTGGAGTGGACATCAAGAAACGGACAAGGAGTCCATGAGGCAGGGGGCAGTCCACGAGGCAGGGGGGCGCGCCTACCCCCCTGGGCGCGCCCTCCCCCCTCGTGGCTCAACCGACCTACTTCTTCCTCCTATATATGTTCTCATACCCCGAAAACATCCAGGAGCACCACGAAACCCTATTTCCACCGCCGCAACCTTCTGTATCCAAGAGATCCCATCTTGGGGCCTTTTCTGGAGCTCCGCCGGAGGGGGCATTGATGACGGAGGGCCTCTACATCAACTCCATGGCCCCTCCGATGATGTGTGAGTCTCTTCGAATTATCAGTTTGGTTTGGCCTACTAGATTGATCTTTCTTGCAATGGGAGAAGTGCTTAGCTTTGGGTTCAATCTTGCAGTGTCCTTTCCCAGTGACAGTAGGGGCAGCAAGGCACGTATTGTATTGTTGCCATCGAGGATAACAAGATGGGGTTTTCTTCATATTGCATGGGTCTATCCCTCTACATCATGTAATCTTGCTTAAGGCGTTACTCTGGTTTTAACTTAATACTCTAGATGCATGCTGGATAGCGGTCGATGAGTGGAGTAATAGTAGTAGATGCAGGCAGGAGTCGGTCTACTTGTCTCGGACGTGATGCCTATATACATGATCATACCTAGATACTCTCATAACTATGGTCAATTCTGTCAATTGCTCAACAGTAATTTGTTCACCCACCGTAGAATACTTATGCTCTCGAGAGAAGACACTAGTGAAACCTATGGCCCCTGGGTCTATCTTCATCATATTAATCTCCTACTACTTAGTTATTTCCTTTTCTATCTACTTTGCCTTTATTTTACTTTGCATCTTTATCACAAAAATACCAAAAATATTATCTTATCATATCTATCAGATCTCACTCTCGTAAGTGGCCCTATAGGGATTGACAACCCCTATTTGCGTTGGTTGCGAGGATTTATTTCTTTTGTGCAGGTACGAGGGACTTGCGCGTAGCCTCCTACTGGATTGATACCTTGGTTCTTAAAAACTGAGGGAAATACTTACGCTACTTTGCTGCATCATCCCTTCCTCTTCGGGGAAAACCAACGCAGTGCTTAAGAGGTAGCCAGAAGGATTTCTGGCGCCGTTGCCGGGGAGGTCTATGCAAAAGTCAACATACCAACTACCCATCACATACCCTTATCTCCCGCATTACATTATGTGCCATTTGCCTCTCGTTTTCCTCTCCCCCACTTCACCCTTACCGTTTTATTCGCCCTCTCTCTATCCTCCCTCTCTTTCTCTATTTGCCTCTTTTTGCCCGCTTGCTTTTTGTTTGCTTGTCGTTATGCCTAGTCCCTTATCTTCTCTGTTGTCTCCCGAGAATGAAATTCTAAACTTTAAGCAAAGGGAGGGAGAAAATCTAAAAGATGCTTGGTATAGAATTTGCAATGCTCAAAATAGATCTACTAGGAAGCAATCTACTTCCGTTCTACTTCGCAATTTTTATGTAGGCATTACTCCTTGGCACCGTTATGTTCTTGATACTATTACCGGAGGGAACTTTTTGGGTAGCCATACTTTTGATTCTTATAATGCTGTTTTTCGTGTGATGTTTGCTTCTCTTGATGAATCTATGGCTAGTAAACTAGTTTATAAACGATAGAGAAGTTGGAATACAGTAGGTATAACACCAATATAAATAAAGAATGAGTTCATTACAGTACCTTGAAGTGGTCTTTTATTTTCTTTCGCTAGCGGAGCTCACGAGATTTTCTACTTTAAGTTTTGTGTTGTGAAGTTTTCAAGTTTTGGGTAAAGATTTCATGGATTATGGAACAAGGAGTGGCAAGAGCCTAAGTTTAGGGATGCCCATGGCACCCCCAATATAATCTAAGGATACCTAAAAGCCAAAGCTTGGGGATGCCCCGGAGGGCATCCCCTCTTTCGTCTACTTCTATCGGTAACTTTACTTGGAGCTATATTTTTATTCGCCACATGATATGTGTTTTGCTTGGAGCGTCTTGTATTATTTGAGTCTTTATTTGTTAGTTTACCACAATCATCCTTGCTGTACACACCTTTTGAGAGAGCCATACATGATTTGAAATTTGTTAGAATACTCTATGTGCTTCGTTTATATCTTTTGAGTTATATAGTTTTGCTCTAGTACTTCACTTATATCTTTTAGAGCACAGTGGTGGAAATGCTTAAAGTATTAATATGCTTTGTATACAAGATTAATAATAAAACTTTCTTATGAGTGTGTTGAATACTATGAGAAGTTTGATGCTTGATAATTGTTTTGAGATATGAAGATGGTGATATCAAAGTTGTGCTAGTTGAGTAGTTGTGAATTTGTGAAATACTTGTGTTAAAGTTTGTGATTCCCGTAGCATGCACGTATGGTGAACCGTTATGTGATGAGGTCGGAGCATGATTTATTTTTTGATTAACTTCCTTATGAGTGGCGGTCGGGGAGGAGCGATGGTATTTTCCTACCAATCTATCCCCCTAGGAGCATGCGCGTAATTCTTTGCTTTGATAACTTGTAGATTTTTGCAATAAGTATATGAGTTCTTTATGACTAATGTTGAGCCCATGGATTATACGCACTCTCACCCTTCCACCTTTGCTAGCCTCTCTAATACCGCGCACCTTTCACCGGTATCATACACCCACCATATACCTTCCTCAAAATAGCCACCATACCTACCTATTATGGCATTTCCATAGCCATTCCGAGATATATTGCCATGCAACTTTCCACCGTTCCGTTTTTCATGACACACTCCATTATTGTCATATTTCTTAGCATGATCATGTAGTTGACATCGTATTTGTGGCAAAGCCACCATTCATAATTCTTTCATACGTGTCACTCATGCATCATTGCATATCCCGGTACACCGCCGGAGGCATTCATATAGAGTCATATCTTGTTCTAAGTATCGAGTTGTAATTGTTGAGTTGTAAGAAAAATAAAAGTGTGATGATCATCATTATTAGACCATTGTCCCAGTGAGGAAAGGATGATGGAGACTATGATTCCCCCACAAGTCGGGATGAGACTCCGAACGAAAAAAAGAGAAAGAAAAGAGGCCATAAAAAAGAGATAGAAAAGGCCCAAATAAAAAATGAGAGAAAAAGAGAGAAGGGGCAATGTTACTATCCTTTTACCACACTTGTGCTCCAAAGTAGCACCATGATATTCATAGTAGAGAGTCTCTCATGCTATCACTTTCATATACTAGTGGGAATTTTTCATTATAGAACTTGCTTGTATATTCCAATGATGGGCTTCCTCAAAATGCCCAAGGTCTTCATGAGCAAGCAAGTTGGATGCACACCCACTTAGTTTCTTTTTGAGCTTTCATATACTTATAGCTCTAGTGCATCCGTTGCATGGCAATCCCTACTCACTCACATTGATATCTATTGATGGCATCTCCATGGCCCGTTGATATGCCTAGTTGATGTGAGACTATCTTCTCCCTTTTTGTCTTCTCCACAACCACCATTCTATTCCATCTATAGTGTTATGTCCATGGCTCACGCTCATGTATTGCGTGAAAATTGAAAAAGTTTTGAGAATGTCAAAAGTATGAAACAATAGCTTGGCTTATCATCGGGGTTGTGCATGATTTAAATATTTTGTGTGGTGAAGATGGAGCATAGCTAGACTATATGATTTTGTAGGGATAACTTTCTTTGGCCATGTTATTTTGAGAAGACATAATTGCTTTGTTAGTATGCTTGAAGTATTATTATTTTATGTCAATATTAAACTTTTGTCTTGAATCTTTCGGATGTGAATATTCATACCACAATTAAGAAGAATTACATTGAAATTATGCCAAGTAGCACCCCGCATCAAAAATTTTGTTTTTATCATTTACCTACTCGTGGACGAGCAAGAATTAAGCTTGGGGATGCTTGATACGTCTCCAACGTATCTATAATTTTTGATTGCTCCATGCTATATTATCTACTGTTTTGGACATTATTGGGCTTTATTATCCACTTTTATATTATTTTTGGGACTAACCTATTAATCGGAGGCCCAGCCCAGAATTGCTATTTTTTTGCCTATTTTAGGGTTTCGAAGAAAAGGAATATCAAACGGAGTCCAAACAGAATGAAACCTTCGGGATCGTGATTTTCTCAACGAACAAGACCCGGGAGACTTGGACCCTACGTCAAGAAAGAAAAGAGGATGCCACGAGGTAGGGGGGCGCGCCTATTCCCCCAAGCGCGCCCTCCACCCTCGTGGGCCCCATGTTGCTCCACCGACTTACTCCTTCCTCCTATATATACATACGTACCCCCAAACGATCAGATACGAAGCCAAAACCCTAATTCCACCGCCGTATATTTTTGTATCCATGAGATCCCATCTTGGGGCCTGTTCCGGAGCTCCGCCGGAGGGGGCATCGATCACGGAGGGCTTCTACATCAACACCATAGCCCCTCCGATGAAGTGTGAGTAGTTTACCTCAGACCTACGGGTCCATAGTTAGTAGCTAGATGGCTTCTTCTCTCTTTTTGGATCTCAATACAATGTTCTCCCCCTCTCTTGTGGAGAACTATTCGATATAATCTTGTTTTTGCGGTGTGTTTGTTGAGACCGATGAATTGTGGGTTTATGATTAAGTCTATCTATGAATAATATTTGAATCTTCTCTGAATTCTTTTATGTATGATTGGTTATCTTTGCAAGTCTCTTCGAATTATCAGTTTGGTTTGGCCTACTAGATTGATCTTTCTTGCAATGGGTGAAGTGCTTAACTTTGGGTTCAATCTTGCGGTGTCCTTTCCCAGTGACAGTAGGGGCAGCAAGGCACGTATTGTATTGTTGCCATCGAGGATAACAAGATGGGGTTTTCTTCATATTGCATGAGTCTATCCCTCTACATCATGTCATCTTGCTTAAGGCGTTACTCTGTTTTTAACTTAATACTCTAGATGCATGCTGGATAGCGGTCGATGAGTGGAGTAATAGTAGTAGATGTAGGCAGGAGTCGGTCTACTTGTCTCGGACGTGATGCCTATATACATGATCATACCTAGGTATTCTCATAACTATGCTCAATTCTGTCAATTGCTCAACAGTAATTTGTTCACTCACCATAGAATACTGATGCTCTCGAGAGAAGCCACTAGTGAAACCTATGGCCCCCGGGTCTATCTTCATCATATTAATCTCTTACTACTTAGTTATTTCCTTTGCTATTTACTTTGCCTTTATTTTACTTTGCATCATTATCACAAAAATACCAAAAATATTATCTTATCATATCTATCAGATCTCACTCTCGTAAGTGGCCCTATAGGGATTGACAACCCCTATTTGCGTTGGTTGCGAGGATTTATTTCTTTTGTGCAGGTACGAGGGACTTGCACATAGCCTCCTACTGGATTGATACCTTGGTTCTCAAAAACTGAGGGAAATACTTACGCTACTTTGCTGCATCATCCTTTCCTCTTCGGGGAAAACCAACGCAGTGCTCAAGAGGTAGCAGCCCCTGGGTCTATTTTCCATCATATAAGTTTCCAACCTATTTTACTTTGCAATCTTTACTTTCAATCTATATCATAAAAATACCAAAAATATTTATCTTATCATTATTATCTCTATCGGATCTCACTCTCGTAAGTGGCCGTGAAGGGATTGACAACCCCTTTATCGCATTGGTTGCGAGGTTCTTATTTGTTTGTGTAGGTACGTGATGACCCACAAGTATAGGGGATCGCAACAGCTTTCGAGGGTAGAGTATTCAACCCAAATTTATTGATTCGACACAAGGGGAGCCAAAGAATATTCTCAATTATTAGCAGCTGAAGTGTCAATTCAACCACACCTGGAAACTTAGTATCTACAGCAAAGTGTTTAGTAGCAAAGTAATATGATAGTGATGGTAATGGTAACAAAAGAGTAATGAAAGCAAAGTAATATTTTTGGTATTATGTAGTGATTGTAACAATAGCAACGGGAAAGTAAATAAGCGTAAACCAGTATATGGAAAGCTCGTAGGCATCGGATCAATGATGGATAATTATGCTGGATGCGGTTCATCATGTAACAGTCATAACATAGGGTGACACAGAACTAGCTCCAATTCGTCAATGTAATGTAGGCATGTATTCCGAATATAGTCATACGTGCTTATGGAAAAGAACTTGCATGACATCTTTTGTCCTACCCTCCCGTGGCAGCGGGGTCCTAATGGAAACTAAGGGATATTAAGGCCTCCTTTTAATAGAGAACCGGAACAAAGCATTAGCACATAGTGAATACATGAACTCCTCAAACTACGGTCATCACCGGTAAGTATCCCGATTATTGTCACTTCGGGGTTAACGGATCATAACACATAATAGGTGACTATAGACTTGCAAGATAGGATCAAGAACTCTCATATATTGATGAAAACATAATAGGTTCAGATCTGAAATCATGGCACTCGGGCCCTAGTGACAAGCATTAAGCATAGCAAAGTCATAGCAACATCAATCTCAGAACATAGTGGATACTAGGGATCAAACCCTAACAAAACTAACTCGATTACATGGTAAATCTCATCCAACCCTTCACCGTCCAGCAAGCCTACGATGGAATTACTCACGCACGGCGGTGAGCATCATGAAATTGGTGATGGAGGATGGTTGATGATGACGACGGCGACGAATCCCCCTCTTCGGAGCCCTGAACGGACTCCAGATCAGCCCTCCCGAGAGGTTTTAGGGCTTGGCGGCGGTTCCGTATCGTAAAACGTGATGATTTCTTCTCTCCTATTTTTTTCTCCTTGAAAGCAGTTATATAGAGTTGGAGTTGGAGTCGGGAGGTCTCCAGGGGGCCCACGAGGTAGGGGGCGCGCCCTAGGGGGGGCGCCCCCCACCCTCGTGGCAAGGGTGTGGGCTCCCCTGGTCTTCATCTTTGGCGAGGATTATTTATTATTTATTGTAAGATATTCCGTGGAGTTTCAGGTCATTCCGAGAACTTTTGTTTTCTGCACATAAAACAACATCATGGCAATTCTGCTGAAAACAACGTCAGTCCGGGTTTGTTCCATTCAAATCATACAAGTTAGAGTCCAAAACAAGGGCAAAAGTGTTTGGAAAAGTAGATACGACGGAGACGTATCAACTCCCCCAAGTTTAAACCCTTGCTTGTCCTTAAGCAATTCAGTTGACAAACTGAAAGAAATAAAGAAAAACTTTTACAAACTCTGTTTGCTCTTGTTGTTATAAATATGTCAAGCTAGCATTCAAGTTTTCAGCAAAGATTATAACTAACCATATTTGCAATAATTCTCAGGTCTCATGATTACCCATATCAATAGCATAATCAACTAGCAAGTCATAATAATAAATATCGGATGACAACACTTTCTCAAAACAATCATAATATGATATAACAAGATGGTATCTCGCTAGCCCTTTTTGAGACCGCAAAACATAAATGCAGAGCACCTTTAAAGACCAAGGATTGACTAGACATTGTAATTCATGGTAAAAGAGATCCAGTCAAGTCATACTCAATGTAAACTAACAATAATGAATGCAAATGACAGTTGCGCTGTCCAGCTAGTGCTTTTAATAAGAAGGTGATGACTCAACATAAAAGTAAATAGATAGGCCCTTCGCAGAGGGAAGCAGTGATTTGTAGAGGTGCCATAGCTCGGTTTTAAAATAGAGGTGAATAATATTTTGAGCGGTATACTTTCATTGTCAACATAACAACCAAGAGATGGCAATATCTTCCATGCTACACACATTATAGGCGGTTCCCAAACAGAATGGTAAAGTTTATACTCCCCCTCCACCAACAAACATCAATCCATGGCTTGCTCGAAACAATGAGTGCCTCCAACATACATCAGGTCCCAGGGGGAGTTTTGTTAGCAATTATTTTGATTTAGTTTGCATAAAGCATGGGACCGGGCATCCCGGTGACCAGCCATTTATCTCATGAGTGAGGAGCGGAGTCCACTCCTCTTGAGAATAACCCGCCTAACATGGAAGATACATACAACCCTAGTTGATACATGAGCTATTCGAGCATACAAAACATGATGATTATTTGAATGTTTAGAGTTTGGCACATACAAATTTACTTGGAACGGCAGGTAGATACCGCATATAGGAAGGTATAGTGGACTCATCTGGAATAACTTTGGGGTTTAAGGGATTGTATGCACAAGCAGTATTCCCGCTTAGTACATGTGAAGGCTAGCAAAAGACTGGGAAGCGACCAACTAGAGAGCGACAACAGCCATGTACATGCATTAAAATTAATAAACATTGGATGTAAGCATGAGTAGGATATAATCCACCATGAACATAAATATCATGAAGGCTATGTTGATTTGTTTCAACTACATGCGTGAACATGTGCCAAGTCAAGTCACTTAAATCATTCAGAGGAGGATACCACCCTATCATACCACATCATAACCATTTTGATAGCACGTTGGCATGCAAGGTAAACCATTATAACTCATAGCTAATCAAGCATGACACAAGCAACTATGATCTCTAATTTTCATTGCAAACAAGTTTATTCATAACAAGCTGAATCAAGAACGATGAACTCATCATATTTACAAAAACAAAAGAGGTCGAGTTCATACCAGCTTTTCTCATCTCAGTCAGTCCATCATATATCATCATAATTGCCTTTCACTTACACGACCGAACGATGTGAATAATAATAAGAGTGCACGTGCATTGGACTAAGCTGGAATCTGCAGGCATTCAATAAACAGGAGAAGACAAGGCAATATGGGCTCTTTTGTCAGATAAACAATAATGCATATAAGAGCCATTTTAACAATTTAATCATGGTCTTCTCCTACCGACCCCCAAAGAAAAGAAAAGAAATAAAACTATTTACACGGGGAAGCTCCCAACAAGCAAAAGAAGAACATGAAATATTTTTGGGTTTTCTTTTTAATTACTACTACAAGCATGGAAAGTAAACTGATTAAAAGTTACAACTAATTTTTTTGGTTTTTTCTTAAGGTTTATTAAACACACAAGAAGAAAGCATAGAAGGAAATAAACTAGCATGAATGATACAATGAAAAAGTATGAGCACCGACATCTAGCAATGAGTGTGTGTGAACATAAATGTAATGTCGGTGAGAAATACGTACTCCTGCAAGCTTAGGCTTTTGGCCTAAGTTGGTCTATGGCCACGGCTGGCATGGCTGATATCCATAATAATAGTTGTTGGGGTCGTACTGTGATGCAGCAGCTATCGCCTGCTGAGGTGCAGCGTGGCGACGAGTAGCCTCTTCTATCCTCTCGTACTCATCTGCCTCCTCTCTGGTAATAGTATATCCTCCTCTTGCCTGATAATCAAAGAAAGCAGGAGCAGGGAGAGTAATACAGACAACACGGCGTCTGTCAAAGATTAGTCGATACTGGAGAGGTGATTCATTCCTCTCGACAAACTGGTGGTGAACCATAGCATTAAAATCTAGATAGGCAGGAGGTAGTTCAATATCATCTTCGCGCACATCTATACCAAGAAAATTAGCTACGCGGGTTGCATAAATTCCACCAAAGAAATCTCCATTACGTCTATTAAAATGCAACCTAGTGTAAACAATGGCTCCCAAATTATATGATTTGTCTCCTAACATAGCACTCCTAAGAATACTGAGGTCAGGGACACACACGTGACATGCCTCATCTTTACCATTTATGCATTTACCTATGAAGAGAGCAAAATAATGTATAACAAGAAAGTAAATGCTCCCTATGGTAGCTTGTGTAATGTCTCTAGATTATCCCACGGTTATATTAGCAAGAAAATCTCTAAATTTAGATTTGCGTGGGTCCCTTATACTACCCCATTGTGGAAGTTTGCACGCAGTGGTATAATCCTCTAAGTCCATGGTATAAGATTTGTCATAAAGATCAAATAGGGCAGTTGGAGAATTACGTGAAATAGAAAATTAAAACCTCCTCACAAAGGAGCTAGTGAGCTCATGATATTGACTGCACTTCTCTTCCTCGAAGCTCACGAGATCAGCGTTACGCAAATATGCGTTGAATTCTTATTTTATTCCCGCTTGATTCATAAAATTTTCAGAAGGCCATTCACAAGGACGCACTGGAGCGTCTCTTGGTGGCTCTTCATCAACATCACGCATTGCAAGCCTGGGTCCTTGCTTCCTTGAAGAACCACCTTGGAACATTTTCCTAAGCATATTTCTTCCTCTGAAAAATTCTGAAATTTTTTAGTAACTTCAAAATAAAAGTAAACCAAACTCAATAATATTGATAGCAACTACTCCTACAAGTGCCTAGGGCCTATATCATGCATCAGAACTACTTTTGACCATATAAATTTGACATGCAAGCTCAAGAACAGGGTCACCTAAGCAGCAAAAATTTGCAATGAATAAAGCACTAGAACAAAAACTAATTGGACCAATGGAGGAGTCACATACAAAGGAACAATCTCCCCAAGCAGTTTTGTGAGAGGTGCTTTGAGCAAGGAGATCGAAAATGGCGGCAAAACGAGCTTGGACTCGGGTTTGAGCTGGTTTTTGTGTTTGGGGGAGGAAGAAGGAGTGTGTGGGTGAAAGAATAAGTGGAGGAGGGCCACCATGGGCCCACGAGGCAGGGGGGGCGTGGCCTAGGAGGGTGGGCGCGCCCTCCACCCTCGTGGCAAGGTGGTTGGCCCCCCTGGTGTGTTCGTTGTTCCATAAATCCTCAAATATTCTAGAAAAAATCATATTTAATTTTCAGGGCATTTGGAGAACTTTTATTTTCGAGGTATTTTTATATTGCACGGATAATCAGATAACAGACAGAAAATTATTTACTTTTACTTTATTTCAACTAAATAACAGAAAGTATAGAGAGGGTATAGAAGGTTGTGCTTCTAGTTTCATCCATCTCATGCTCATCAAAAGGAATGCACTAACAAGGTTGATCAAGTCTTGTTAACAAACTCATTCTGATTAACATGAAACCGGAGAAATTTCGAATAGCACTAGGTTACCTCAACGGGGATATGCACATCCCCAATAATAAGTATATCATATTTCTTCTTGACAGTAGGAAGAGGAAATTCAAAACCTCCAAATATAATCGATGGAATTTTCTGATAGAATTGATACTATGAACTTGAGGTTGTTTCCTCGAAAAGTGTACCGTATGCTCATTACCATTTATAACATGAAAAGTGACATTGCCTTTGTTGCAATCAATAACAGCCCCTGCAGTATTAAGAAAAGGTCTTCCAAGAATAATAGACATACTATCGTCCTCGGGAATATCAAGAATAACAAAGTCCATTAAAATAGTAACATTTGCAACCACAACAGGCACATCCTCACAAATACCGACAGGTATAGCAGTTGATTTATCAGCCATTTGCAAAGATATTTCAGTAGGTGTCAACTTATTCAAGTCAAGTCTACGATATAAAGAGAGAGACATAACACTAACACCGGCTCCAAGATCACATAAAGCAGTTTTAACATAGTTTCTTTTAATGGAGCATGGTATAGTAGGTACTCCTGGATCTCCAAGTTTCTTTGGTATTCCACCCTTAAAAGTATAATTAGCAAGCATGGTGGAAATTTCAGCTTCTGGTATCTTTCTTTTATTTGTAACAATATCTTTCATGTACTTAGCATAAGGATTCATTTTGAGCATATTAGTTAATTGCATACGCAAAAAGATAGGTCTAATCATTTTAGCAAAGCGCTCAAAATCCTCATCATCCTTTTTCTTGGATGGTTTGGGAGGAAAAGGCATGGGTTTCTGAACCCAAGGCTCTCTTTCTTTACCATGTTTCCTAGCAACAAAGTCTTTCTTATCATAATGTTGATTCTTTGATTGTGGGTTATCAAGATCAACAGCATGTTCAATTTCTACATCATTATCATTACTAGGTTGAGCATTATTATGAACATCATCATTAACATTTTCATTAGGTTCATGTACATTGCCAGATTGCGTTTCAGCATCAGACATAGAGATATCATTTGGATTATCAGGTGGTTCAGCAATAGGTTCACTAGAAGTTTGCATAGTTCTATCATTTTTCTTTTTCTTCCTTTTAGAAGAACTAGGTGCATCAATATTATTTCTCTGAGAATCTTGTTCAATTCTCTTAGGGTGGCCTTAAGGATACAAAGGTTCCTGAGTCATTCTACCAGTTCTAGTAGCCACTTTAACAACATAATTATTTTTCTTACTATTCATCTCATTGAGCAATTCTTTTTGAGCTTTAAGTACTTGTTCTACTTGAGTGGTAACCATAGAAGCATGTTTGCTAACAAGTTTAAGTTCACCTCTAATATTAGCCATATAATCACCCAAGTATTTAATCATATCAGCATCTTGTTTTAATTGTCTACCAAAATAAGCATTGAAGTCTTCTTGCTTAAACATAAAATTATCAAACTCATCCAAGCATTGACTAGCAATTTTAGTAGGAGGGATTTCAACTTTATCATATATATAGAGAGAATTTACCTTTACTACCTGTGTCGGGTTATCGAGGTCTGGAGGTTCTTCAATAAGTAAAGGATCAAGATCATATGTTTCTTCAATAGGCGATAAATTAAGACCATGTATTTCTTAAATAGGAGGTAAATTCTTAACATTTTCAGCTTTAATACTTTTTTCTTTTATAGATTTCTTTGCCTCTTGCATATCTTCGGGACTGAGAAATAGGACACCTCTCTTCTTCGGAGTTGGTTTAGGAATAGGATCATTAATGGGAGCAGGAGCTGGCTCAGGAGCTGGCTCATGAGGTTCCCAATTATTTTCATTTGTCAACATATTATTCAATAAGATCTCAGCTTCATCCGGTGTTCTTTCCCTGAAAAGAGAACCAGCACAACTATCCAGGTAATCTCTGGAAGCATCGGTTAGTCCATTGTAAAAGATATCAAGTATTTCATTTTTCTTAAGAGGATGATCAGGCAAAGCATTAAGTAACTTGAGAAGCCTCCCCCAAGCTTGTGGGAGACTCTCTTCTTTAATTTGCACAAAGTTGTATATTTCCTTTAAAGCAGCTTGTTTCTTATAAGCAGGGAAATATTTAGAAGAGAAGTAGTAAATCATATCCTGGGGACTACGCACACAACCAGGATCAAGATTTAAACCATATCTTAGCATCACCCTTTAATGAGAACAAAAATATTTTAAGGATATAAAAGTAGCGAGATCTCTCATCATTAGTGAACAGGGTGGCCATATCATTTAATTTAGTAAGATGTGCCACAACAGTTTCAGATTGATAGCCATGAAAAGGATCAGATTCAACTAAAGTAATTATATCAGGATCAACAGAGAATTCATAATCCTTATCAGTAACACAGATAGGTGAAGTAGCAAAAGCAGGGTCAGGTCTCATCCTAGCATTTAGATATTGCTTATTCCATTTAGCTAATAACGTTTTGAGTTCATATCTATCTTTGCAAGCTAAAATAGCTAAAGAAGCTTCTTGATCAAATAAATAACCCTCAGGAATAGCAACTGATTCTTCATCATCACTTTCATCTTCATAATCAGATTCAATATTTTCAATCTCTCTAGCCCTAGCAAGTCGTTCCTCGAGAAAATCACCAAGTGGCATAGTAGTATCAAGCATAGAAGTAGTTTCATCGTAAGTATCATGTATAGCAGAAGTAGCATCATCAATAACATGCGGCATATCAGAACAAATAGCAGAAGCAGATTTAGGTGTCGCAAGCTTACTAATAACAGAAGGTGAATCAAGTGCAGAGCTAGATGGCAGTTCCTTACCTCCCCTCGTAGTTGAGGGATAAATTGTTGTCTTAGCATCTTTCAAATTCTTCATAGTGTCCAGCAGATATAAATCCCAAGTGACTCAAAGAATAGAGCTATGCTCCCCGTCAACGGCGCCAGAAATTAGTCTTGATGACCCACAAGTATAGGGGATCGCAAGAGCTTTCGAGGGTAGAGTATTCAACCCAAATTTATTGATTCGACACAAGGGGAGCCAAAGAATATTCTGAAGTATTAGCAGCTGAGTTGTCAATTCAACCACACCTGGAAACTTAGTATCTGCAGCAAAGTTTTTAGTAGCAAAGTAATATGATAGTGATGGTAACGGTAACAAAAGAGTAATGAAAGCAAAGTAATATTTTTGGTATTATGTAGTGATTGTAACAATATCAACGGGAAAGTAAATAAGCGTAAACCAGTATATGGAAAGCTCGTAGGCATTGGATCAATGATGGATAATTATGCTGGATGTGCTTCATCATGTAACAGTCATAACATAGGGTGACACAAAACTAGCTCCAATTCGTCAATGTAATGTAGGCATGTATTCGGAAATATAGTCATACGTGCTTATGGAAAAGAACTTGCATGACATCTTTTGTCCTACCCTCCCGTGGCAGCGGGGTCCTAATGGAAACTAAGGGATATTAAGGCCTCCTTCTAATAGAGAACCAGAACAAAGCATTAGCACATAGTGAATACATGAACTCCTCAAACTACGGTCATCACCGGTAAGTATCCTGATTATTGTCACTTCGGGGTTAATGGATCATAACACATAATAGGTGACTATAGACTTGCAAGATAGGATCAAGAACTCTCATATATTGATGAAAACATAATAGGTTCAGATCTGAAATCATGGCACTCGGGCCCTAGTGACAAGCATTAAGCATAGCAAAGTCATAGCAACATCAATCTCAGAACATAGTGGATACTAGGGATCAAACCCTAACAAAACTAACTCGATTACATGGTAAATCTCATCCAACCCATCACCGTCCAGCAAGCCTACGATGGAATTACTCACGCACGGCGCTGAGCATCATGAAATTGGTGATGGAGGATGGTTGATGATGACGACGGCGACAAATCCCCCTCTCCGGAGCCCCGAACGGACTCCAAATCAGCCCTCCCGAGAGGTTTTAGGGCTTGGCGGCGGCTTCGTATCGTAAAACGCGATGATTTCTTCTCTCCTATTTTTTCTCCCCGAAAGCAGTTATATAGAGTTGGAGTTGGAGTCGGGAGGTCTCCGGGGGGCCCACGAGGTAGGGGGTGCGCCCTAGGGGGGGCGCACCCCCCACCCTCGTGGCAAGGGTGTGGGCCCCCTGGTCTTCATCTTTGGCGAGGATTTTTTATTATTTATTGTAAGATATTCTGTGGAGTTTCAGGTCATTCCGAGAACTTTTGTTTTCTGCACATAAAACAACATCATGGCAATTCTGCTGAAAACAACGTCAGTCCGGGTTAGTTCCATTCAAATCATACAAGTTAGAGTCCAAAACAAGGGCAAAAGTGTTTGGAAAAGTAGATACGACGGAGACGTATCAGTATGAGAGACTTGCGTGTGGCCTCCTACTGGATTGATACCTTGGTTATCAAAAACTGAGGGAAATACTTATGCTGCTTTGCTGCATCACCCTTTCCTCTTCAAGGGAAAATCAACGTAGTGCTCAAGAGGTAGCAAGGAGGATTTCTAGCGCCGTTGCCGGGGAGTCTACACACAAGTCAAGACATACCAAGTACCATCGCAAACTATTATCCTTGCATTACATTATTTGCCATTTGCCTCTTGTTTTTCTCTCCCCCACTTCACCTTTGCCATTTTATTCGCCCTCTTTTCCATTCGCCTTTTCTTTCGCTTGCTTCGTCGTTATGGCTAGTCCTTTATCTACTCCTCTGTCTCCCAATTTTGAAGTCCTCCACTTCAAACAAAGACAAGGAGAAAACTTAAAAGATGCTTGGTATAGGATGATAAAATCTTATCATGATTGCACTATAGAGGGAGACTCTAAGATTTTACTTCGTAATTTTTATATTGGGCTCACCATACCCCATAGGCAACTCCTTGATTTTGCCACCAAAGGGAATTTTATTGATATTGATCCCAGTGTTGCTTATGAAATTGTAGAAGGATAGTAGGAATACTTCCCGCAAAAAAGGGACCATCTCCTGAGGGAACCCAAATCTTAGAGAAATTATGCGAATTGCAAAAGTCTATTGAACCTCTTAAAAATGTTGGGGGGAACCTTCACCGCATGAATACATTGATTACACTTTGCAATAAGCGGTTGGATGCTCTAAATCTAAAAATATCCGAGTATGAAGGGAAACGTAAGGAACCTCCCGGATCCGAGCACACCTCCATTAAAAAGATAAATATCAAAGATGGGAATACCTAGATCTATCCTTGCCTTTATGCCTAGCTAGGGGCGTTAAACGATAGCGCTTGTTGGGAGGCAACCCAATTTTTTTTGTTTTTTGTTTTTTGATTCTGTTTAGTAATAAATAATTCATCTAGCATCTGTTTAGATGTGGTGTTATGCTTTTAATTAGTGTTTGTGCCAAGTAGAACCTTTGGGAAGACTTGGGGAAAGTCTTTGCAATCTTGCTGTAAAAAACAGAAACTTTAGCGCTCACGAGAATTGCTGCCATTTTTTATTGGAGAGTGATATTTAGTTAATTCTTTTTGAATATGATTAATATATAAAGTACTCACGTCCAGCAATTTATTTTAGAATTTTTGGGGTTCCAGAAGTATTCGAAACCTACAGATTACTACAGACTGTCCTGTTTTTGACAGATTCTGTTTTTCGTGTGTTGTTTGCTTATTTTGATAAATCCATGGCTAGTAATAGAGTTTATGAACCATAGAAAAGTTGGAATACAGTAGGTTTAACACCAATATAAATAATTAATGAGTTCATTACAGTAACTTGAAGTGGTGGTTTGTTTTCTTTTACTAACGGAGCTCACGAGATTTTCTTTTAAGTTTTGTGTTGTGAAGTTTTCAAGTTTTGGGTAAAGATTTGATGGATTATGGAACAAGGAGTGGCAAGAGCCTAAGCTTGGGGATGCCCAAGGCACCCCAAGGTAAAATCCAAGGACAACCAAAAGCCTAAGCTTGGGGATGCCCTGGAAGGCATCCCCTCTTCCGTCTTCGTCTATCGGTAACTTTACATGGAGCTATATTTTTATTCGCCACATGATATGTGTTTTGCTTGGAGCGTCTTGTATGATTTGAGTCTTTGATTTTTAGTTTACCATAATCATCCTTTCTGTACACACCTTTTGGGAGAGACACACATGAATTGGAATTTATTAGAATACTCTATGTGCTTCACTTATATCTTTTGAGTTGGATAATTTTTGCTCTAGTGCTTTGGTTATATCTTTTAGAGCACGGCGGTGGTTCTATTTTATAGAAATAATTGATCTCTCATGCTTCACTTATATCATTTTGAGAGTCCTTTAGAACAGCATGGTAATTCGCTTTGATTATAAATTTTAAATGCTAAGAGAAGTTGGATGCTTGATAGATGGTTTTGAGATATAAAGGTGATAATATTAGAGGTGTGCTAGTTGAGTAATTGTGAAATTGATGAATACTTGTGTTTAAGTTGGCAAGTCCCATAGCATGCACGTATGGTAAACATTATGTGACAAATTTGAAGCATGGGGTGTTCTTTGATTGCTTTCCTTATGAGTGGCGGTCGGGGACGAGCGATGGTCTTTTCCTACCAATCTACCCCCCTAAGAGCATGCGCGTATTGCTTGGTTTTGATGACTTGTAGATTTTTGCAATAAGTATGTGAGTTCTTTGTGACCAATGTTGAGTCCATGGATTATACGCACTCTCACCCTTCCATCATTGCTAGCCTCTTCGGTACCGTGCATTGCCCTTTCTCACCTTGAGAGTTGGTGCAAACTTCGTCGGTGCATCCAAACCCCGTGATATGATATGCTCTATCACACATAAGCCTCCTTATATCTTCCTCAAAACAGCCACCATACCTACCTATTATGTCATTTCCATAGCCATTCCGAGATATATTGCCATGCAACTTTCCACCATTCCATTTATTATGGCACACATCATCATTATCATATTGCATTGCATGATCATGTAGTTGACATCGTATTTGTGGCAAAGCCACCATGCTCAATTTTTCATACATGTCACTCTTGATTCATCGCAATCCCGGTACACTGTCGGAGGCATTCACATAGAGTCATATTTTGTTCTAAGTATCGAGTTGTAATTCTTGAGTTGTAAGTAAATAAAAGTGTGATGATCATCATTAGAGCGTTGTCCCATGTGAGGAAAGGATGATGGAGACTATGATTCCCCCACAAGTCGGGATGAGACTCCGGACGAAAAAAATAGGCCATAAAATAAGAAGGCCCAAATTAAAAAAAATTAGAGAAAAAGAGAGAAGGGACAATGTTACTATCCTTTTCCACACTTGTGCTTCAAAGTAGCACCATGATCTTCATGATAGAGAGTCTCTTATTTTGTCACTTTCATATACTAGCGGGAATTTTTCATTATAGAACTTGGTTTGTATATTCCAATGATGGGCTTCCTCAAATGCCCTAGGTCTTCATGAGCAAGCAAGTTGGATGCACACCCACTTAGTTTCTTTGATGAGCTTTCATATATTTATAGCTCTAGTGCATCCGTTGCATGGCAATCCCTACTCCTTGCATTGACATCAATCGGTGGGCATCTCCATAGCCCATTGATTAGCCGCGTCAATGTGAGACTTTTTCCCTTTTTGTCTTCTCACACAACCTCAATCATCATATTCTATTCCACCCATAGTGATATGTCCATGGCTCGCACTCATAAATTGCGTAAAAGTTGAAAGAGTTTGAAAAGGCTAAATATGAAACAATTGCTTGGCTTGTCATCGGGGTTGTGCATGATGGGAGCATTTTGTGTGACGAAAATGAAGTATGGCCAAACTATATGATTTTGTAGGGATAAGTTTTCTTTGCCTATGGTCTTTTGATAAGACATAATTGCTTGATTATCATACTTGGAGTATTACTATTTTTATGTCAACAATAAACTTTTATCTTGAATCTTTCGGATTTGAACATTCATGCCACAATAGAGAAAATACATTGAAGAACATGCTAGTAAGCATTCCACATCAAAAATTATGCTTTTATCATTTTCCTACTCGAGGATGAGCGGGAATTAAGATTGGGGATGCTTGATACGTCTGTAACGTATCTATAATTTTTTATTGTTCCATGCTATTATATTATCTGTTTTGGATGTTAATGGGCTTTATTTTACACTTTTGTATTATTTTTAGGACTAACCTATTAACCCAAGGCCCAGTGCAAATTACTGTTTTTTGCCTATTTCAGTGTTTCGCAGAAAAGGAGTATCAAACGGAGTCCAAACGGAATGAAACCTTCGGGAGCATGATTTTTGGAACAAACATGATCCAGAGGACTTGGGGTGGACGTCTAGAAACGGACGAGGAGTCCACGAGGCAGGGGGCGTGCCTACCCCCCTAGGCGCGCCCTCCCCACTCGTGGGCCCCTCATGGCTCAACCGACCTACTTCTTCCTCCTATATATGTTCACATACCCCGAAAACATCCAGGAGCACCACGAAACCCTATTTCCACCGCCTCATCCTTCTTGTACCCAAGAGATCCCATCTTGCGGCCTTTTTCGGAGCTCCACCGGAGGGGGCATTGATCACAGAGGGCCTCTACATCAACTCCATGGACCCTCCGATGATGTGTGAGTAGTTTATTTCAGACCTCCGGGTCCATAGTTAGTAGCTAGATGGCTTCTTCTCTCTCTTTGAATCTCAATACAAAGTTCTCCTCGATCTTCTTGGAGATCTATTCGATGTAACTATTTTTGCGGTGTGTTTGTCGAGATCCGATCAATTGTGGGTTTATGATCAAGTCTATCTATGAGCAATATTTGATTCTTCTCTGAAATCTTTTATGCATGATTGGTTATCTTTGCAAGTCTCTTCGAATTATCAGTTTTGTTTGGCCTACTAGATTGATCTTTCTTGCAATGGGAGAAGTGCTTAGCTTTGGGTTCAATCTTGCGGTGCTTGATCCCACTGACAGAAAGGGAAACAACACATATTGTATTGTTTCCATCGAGGATAAAAAGATGGGGTTTATATCATATTGCTTGAGTTTATCCCTCTACATCATGTCATCTTATCTAAGGTGTTACTCTGTTCTTATGAACTTAATACTCTAGATGCATGCTGGATAGCGGTCGATGTGTGGAGTAATAGTAGTAGATGCAGGCAGGAGTCGGTCTACTTGTCGCGGACGTGATGCCTATATACTTGATCATGCCTAGATATTCTCATAATTATTCGCTTTTCTATCAATTGCTCGACAGTAATTCGTTCATCCACCATAATACTTATGCTATCTTGAGAGAAGCCACTAGTGAAATCTATGGCCCCGGGGTCTATTTTCCATCATATAAGTTTCCAACCTATTTTACTTTGCAATCTTTACTTTCAATCTATATCATAAAAATACCAAAAATATTTATCTTATCATTATTATATCTATCAGATCTCAGTCTCATAAGTGACCATGAAGGGATTGACAACCCCTTTATTGCGTTGGTTGCGAGGTTCTTATTTGTTTGTGTAGGTACGAGGGACTTGCGTGTGGCCTCCTACTGGATTGATATCTTGGTTATCAAAAACTGAGGGAAATACTTACGCTACTTTGCTGCATCACTGTCGGTGTCAAAACCGGCGGATCTCGGGTAGGGGGTCCCGAACTGTGCGTCTAGGCCAGATGGTAACAAGAGGCAAGGGACACGAAGTTTTACCCAGGTTCGGGCCCTCTTGATGGAGGTAAAACCCTGCGTCCTGTTTGATTAATATTGATGATATGGGTAGTACAAGAGTAGATCTACCACGAGATCAGAGAGGCTAAACCCTAGAAGCTAGCCTATGGTATGATTGTTAATCTGTATGTTGTCCTACGGACTAAAACCCTCCGGTTTATATAGACACCGGATAGGGTTAGGGTTACATAGAGTCGGTTACAATGGTAGGAGATCTGAACATCCGTATCGCCAAGCTTGCCTTCCACGCCAAGGAAAGTCCCTTCCGGACACGGGACGGAGTCTTCAATCTTGTATCTTCATAGTCCAGGAGTCCGGCTGAAGGTATAGTCCGGCCATCCGGACACCCCCTAATCCAGGACTCGCTCAGTAGCCCCCGAACCAGGCTTCAATGACGATGAGCCCAGCGCGCAGATTGTCTTCGGCATTGCAAGGCGGGTTCTCCTCCAAATTCCGTGTACCTGTTGAATAAAGTCCGGCTTCTTGTAAATGTTGCGCTCCTTGGCTTGTACACCCAATAATGGCCGTCTCCCACGTGTCAAACGAATATGAAAAGTCTGAGTGTTTTTACATCCACACCCCTAGCCGCGTAAATGAGCCACCCATTTAAGGGGACGAGGATTTAGATCCAAACCACACCTTCTCCCCCTCGCGAGTGTTCATCAGAGCGCATCCGACAAAGGTCCATACCACCATGGCCAGCCATCGCAACTCCTCCTTTCGCCCTTCCAGCCCTCAGCCTGGATATTGGGAGAGATGCTCCATCCCGCATAGCGAGCTAGTGGCACTCCAGACCAAGGGATTTCTCCCCCCCGGCCTATATGGTCCCGGTTCGAGCCGGTCTTGCCATCTATAATGGCAGAGAGCAAGCGGAGAGTGCCCCTAGTCCCTCCAAAGGAGAGCGGGTATGCCTCGTCCCTTATTTAATAAGGGGGCTCAGATTTCCAATCCACCCGTTTCTCCGAGGGCTCTTGGAGTTCTATGGCCTCCAGCTACACAATCTCACGCCTGCCTCCGTATTGCATATCATGGGCTTCGTAGCCCTCTGTGAGCTGTTCTTGGGTGTTGAGGCTCATTTCGGGCCGTGGAAAGAGCTATTCTGCCTTGTGCCCTGTTCTCAGAAGGGGTCAATATATCAAGTGGGCGGAGCCAAAGTGTGGCGCATTGCCGGGACCGGATATCTATCCGAAACCCCGAAGAAGGCGTCCGAGGACTGGCCTTCGGAATGGTTTTACATAGAGGATGTCCCGCTGCCGGATCCTGTCCGGACCGGCCTCCCTGAGTTTGGCAGTGCTCCACTAAAGAAGTGCCTAAGTTGGCATCCACGGAGCCCTCAGAGGGAAAGTGACAAGGACGTCCGTTACCTGATGGGCCGGATAAGATTGTTAGCTCATTCCGGACTGACCATGATCGGGGTCATGGCCGCATGCATTATGCGAGGGTTGCAGACGCTACAGTATAGAGGCCACTCCATGTGGGACTTCAACGGGGAGGACGACGCCACCCGCTACGGCCGTAAGGGGCCGGATTCGGCTGCGGCTCTAACAAAGACCTTGTCCGCTTTATACAAGGGAGAAGAGGAGGAATTTCTCTGCGTCGACCCAAAGGGTGGATTTTCTATGTACAATCCCCCAAGCTGGGTAAGTGGCCACATTTACCTGCCCATTCGTTTTATATTCCCATTGTTAAATATTCAGTCTAACGACTTCAACGCAGGAACTGCGCCAGGCTGTTAAAGAAATAAACAGCCCTCCTCCACAACCCAAGGACCCAGGATGGTCTCTCGACCTGGCCTCTCAAGAGGACCCGGACTTATCTGTGGAGCTGATTGATGGAGTGTTCCATCAATTGAGAAAGGACAACACCTTGGTGGCCATTACGGCCGATTACCCAGGGCTAATCCCGGCCTCCCAGGTAACTAAGATTGAAGTCCCAGTACCCCGAATAGGGGTCCGCCCTCTCGTGTTTTCAGTTTCCTGATTACAACCGAACTTTGTAGGGGAGGTTTTTGAGACGGGAGGCCGAACCTGCGACGACAAGCCAATGAGGGGCCGCAGGGCCCCGTGGGCAGAAAAGAGGTGCAGTCTGGACCAAGGCGTCAACGCAAAGGTATGGCGCCCCCCCTTATCCCAGGTGTTATACCTTCAAGGTATATTAACACTCGTGCTTTCTTCAGGACAAAGAGACCTCGCCGGACTATATCCGGAGAGGCTGCCAATCGCGCCTCCACCAGCCAGGCTCCAAAGCCTGGTCCGAAGGCGGAGGCGAACACAAGGCGCGCACCGGACGATTGTTTCTCCCGAGAGGCATTAGACGCCTTCAATTCGGGAGATGCGTACCTCCGTGCCGCTCAAAATGGTCTAGCCAGAGCCACGGAGCAATATGTAAAAGACATACGGGTAAGAAAATTTTGGTAAATATATATATATACCAGTAGCCCCCGAGACTTGAAACAGTTAGAATAACTGATTTAAGGATCATTTGTTATGCAGGTTCTTACAGAAAAGAATTCCCTACTGTCCAAGGAGCTGGAAGAGTGCAAAGCCCAACTTGAGGCCGCACTAGCCACGGCAGGGGAGCCCAAGGAGACCCCCTATGGTGATATACACTTTGAAAGATAAGTATTTTGTGAAGCATGGCATGGGTGCGAATCTGACAAATGAAATTGCAGATGGCGCTGGATTGAATCCGGAAAGGCAACACCTCCTACGCCAGCTGAAGGCTGGTGAGAAGGTGCTGACACAGGTGAGGCGGGAGAAGAACGATCTCTAAGATGCCAACATCAAGCTGGGCGTCAAACTGAAAGATGTTCGTGCCCAGCCGTCAGACTCCGTTAAGGAGAATCAGCGGCTTCGGCGCGACATATTTAGTAAGTGCTTGAATGAACCTTTTGAAAAAAGGTTCGGCGGGGAAGTCGACTAACAGAGTAATGTCTGTAGGTGTGCTAACAGGTCATCCTGCAGAGGAGATGCCCGGTTCTACGGGTGACCTTCTTCCCGAGCTCTCGCAACTGCTCGAGCGAGTCCGGCAGGCGATGCAAGGCGTCGCCCAGGCCCTGTGGCCATCCATCTCCATGCCCGAAGGTCTTGGAGAGCTTGCGGAGAAGCTAAAGGGAGCACGGCGGCGCTTCCGATTGTGGAAGATATCGGCCTGCCGTCAAGGCGCTAGGGAGGCCTGGGCCATGGTGAAGACTCGGTACACAAAGGCTGACCCCAACCACATGGCCGAGGTCGGCCCTGTGGGGCCCAATGGGAAGGAGATCCCTGTAAGCTTAGTATACGGCCAAGTAGAATTGGCCGCAAAGTATTCCTAGCAGGACTGTAAATTAGACAGCCTGTTAGATGGTATTGAAGAGGAATACAATCAGTCAGAATGACTATGTAATTTAATTGACATTTATAATACCTTCTAGCTGGATTGTAGATCCTTTGTCATGGCCGACCTTTTCGCTTCAGCCTCGGGACCTGATGGTCCGGAGTGTGTCTGAATTACCGTGCGGCTATATAAGAACCGGGGAATGCGTGGAGACCAGGCGTAGGGGTCATTAGTGCGTGAACAGACAAGTGCCTGACTAGTTATGTTATATTACATGGTTAGTAAGAAACATCTTCTAGGGAGAATAGTTCTGTTAGGGGTTCCTTTCCCTGGGAGGCATGCCCTAAAGTGCATGCCCACTGCGAGAAAGACGCAGGAAAAAGCATCTGGGGGCGCATAAATAAATAAGTGAAAAGATCATCTTTTAGGTCACCGACCGAATATTCCCTTAAGAACGCTAGCTTTCGGCTTCACCTAGTCTGAGGTACACATCCGGCTGATCCGGTAGTAACAATCGCAGAGGTGCTCCCTTTACCGCCTAGCCAAATAATCGGGAACGTAGGGGTAAGCACAGGAGCCAGGCAACCCAGCTTGGCCAAAACTTAAGTTATATCGATGCATATAATGGTGAAATAAAAGGTACATGCGGAAGTGTAACACATGCGTTGGGCATGAAGCCCGCATAAATAAGCTTCTGGTAAAAGAAGCCCCCAGGTTTAATGAGTGCGAATAGCACGTCATTTGATGAGCCTTTAGAGGCTATAAGAGAAAGGAAGGGGTGAAGGAGAGAAATGTAAGATAGACAGTATATATAAAAAATGGACAGAGGAAGGAGACGAACACAGAGTCCGGTGCTAGGCATAGAATCTTCGGAGACGGGCTGCGTTCCATGGGTTCGGCTCGAGTCGGTTATCCGATGCATCTCGTAGGCGGTACGCTCCACCGTCAGGACTTGGTCAATTATGAAGGGACCTTCCCACTTGGGCTTGAGTTTGTCCTTTTTCTTGTCCGGCAGGCGTAGAACTAATTCGCCAACGTTGTAATTTTTGGCCCGTACTTCTCTGCTTTGGTATCTTCGAGCCTGCTGTTGATAGAAGGCGGAACGGGCTTTTGCCACATCGCGCTCCTCCTCCAATGCGTCCAAACTGTCCTGCCGATCGAGCTCGGCTTCTCTTTCTTCGTACATGCGCACTCGAGGTGAGTCATGAATTATGTCGCAAGGCAAAACTGCCTCTGCGCCGTACACCATAAAGAATGGTGTGTATCCGGTGGTGCGATTCGGCGTGGTCCGCAGCCCCCAGAGTACGGAGTCGAGCTCCTCTACCCAGTGCGTGTTAGATTCCTTGAGGGACCGCACTAATCTGGGTTTGATGCTGCTCATGATAAGACCATTTGCACGTTCGACCTGGCCGTTAGTTTGTGGGTGATAGACGAAGCATAATCGAGCTTGATGCCCATGTTTTTGCACCAGAGTTTTACCTCGTCGGCCGTAAAGTTCGTGCCGTTATCAGTGATGATGCTGTGGAGGACGCCGTAACGGTGTACAACCCCGGATATAAAGTCTATCACCGGTCCGGATTCGGCCGTCTTAACAAGCTTGGCTTCTATCCATTTGGTGAACTTATCCACCATGACCAGTAAGTATTTTTGCTTGTGGGTTCCGCCTTTAAGGGGTCCAACCATGTCAAGCCCCCAGACCGCGAAGGGCCAAGTAATGGGGATAGTTTGGAGGGTGGTGGGTGGCATATGGCTTTGGTTTGCAAAGAGCTGGCAACCGGTGCATCGTTGGACTAAGTCCTGGGCGTCTGCCTGGGCCGTCGGCCAATAAAAGCCTGTATGTAAGGCCTTGCTTACAAGGGACCGAGCTGCAGCGTGATGACCGCTGAGTCCGGCATGAATTTCAGCCAGGAGGTTCTGCCCTTCCTCTTCGGAGATGCACCTTTGAAGGACTCCGGTAGTGCTTTTCTTATAATGCTCTCCCTCATGGACTCTATAGGCTTTGGATCGCCGCACTATGCAGCGTGCCTCATTTTGGTCCTCGGGGAGTTCCTGCCTAGTAAGGTAGGCGAGGAATGATTCTGTCCACGGGGCGATGACGGCCATTATTACGTGGGCTGAAGGTGTTATTTCATTGGCAGAGCCTCCGATTGTGTTAGAATGTTCGGTGTCGGGCAGTGCGGTTGGGTCCGGGCTGTTATTGTTCGGTTCCCCTTCCCATAATACGGATGGCTTGAACAGCCTTTCCAAGAAGATGTTGGGGGGGACTATATCGCGTTTTGCGCCGATGTGTGCCAGGACATCTGCCGCCTGATTATTTTCCCGGGCTATATGGTGAAATTCAAGCCCTTCGAACCGAGCTGGCATTTTTAGGACGGCGTTGCGGTAAGCTGCCATTTTTGGATCCTTGGCATCAAAGTCTCCATTTATTTGGGATATTGCGGGGTTCGAGTCCCCGTGCACCTCTAGGCGTTGAATGCCCATGGATACTGCCATCCGGAGACCATGTAAAAGGGCCTCATATTCGGCTGCATTGTTGGAGTCTTTGTACATAATCTGGAGTACGTACTGAACTATGTCTCCTGTGGGGGACGTCAAAACGACGCCAGCCCCTAGTCCGGCCAACATCTTGGAGCCGTCGAAATGCATGATCCAATTTGAATATGTGCCGTACTCTTTAGGGAGTTCGGCCTCCGTCCATTCCGCGACGAAGTCGGCCAAAACTTACGACTTGATGGCTCGCCGTGGCTTATAAGTTATGTCGAATGGGAGGAGCTCAATGGCCCATTTTGCAATCCGGCCCGTTGCGTCACGGTTGTTTATAATATCATTAAGTGGTACTTCCGAGGCTATTGTTATTGAACACTCTTGAAACTAGTGTCGTAGCTTCCGGGATGCCATGAATACCGCGTAAGCAATCTTTTGATAATGCGGGTACCGTGATTTGCACGGAGTGAGGACAGTGGACACATAATAGACCGGCTTTTGAAGGGGGAATTTGTGTCCGTCCGTTTCTCGTTCGACGACGAGCACTGCGCTTACCACCTGATGTGTTGCTGCAATGTACAATAGCATTGGTTCGCCAATGTTTGGCACGGCCAGGACTGGGTTTGTTGCCAATATGGCTTTTATTTTGTCGAGTCCGGCCGTGGCTGCATCCGTCCATTCGAAGTGTTCGGTGCGCCGAAGGAGGCGGTAAAGGGGTAGGGCCTTTTCTCCCAAGCGGGAGATAAAGCGGCTTAGAGCCACCACGCATCCAGTTAACTTTTGTATTTGTTTGAGGTTCTTTGGGATATCCAATTGTGATAGAGCTCGGATCTTGGCTGAATTTGCTTCAATTCCTCTACCGGATACAATGAAGCCCAAGAGCTTTCCGGCTGGGACACCGAAAACGCATTTTTCCGGGTTGAGCTTGATGTTGTATGTTTGGAGGTTATCAAATGTGAGCCTCAAGTCGTCTACTAGAGATTTGACATGTCTTGTTTTGACGACCACATCATCTACATATGCCTCCACCGTTTTGCCGATCTGGTTTGCCAGACATGTCTGAATCATGCGCTGATATGTTGCGCCGGCGTTTTTGAGCCCAAAGGGCATTGTGTTGAAGCAGAATGGGCCGTATGGTGTGATAAATGCCGTTACGGCTTGGTCTGATTCTGCCATCTTGATTTGATGGTAGCCGGAATATGCGTCGAGGAAACACAACGAATCGTGTCCTGTGGTAGCGTCGATAATTTGATCGATGCGGGGGAGGGGGAAGGGATCCTTTGGGCAAGCCTTGTTAAGGTCTTTAAAATCAACGCACAGGCGCCAGGATTTGTCCTTCTTTGGTACCATCACCAGGTTTGCTAGCCAGTCCGGATGTTTTATATCTCTGATGAATCCGGCCTCCAATAGCTTTGCTGGCTCCTCTCCCATGGCCTGTCTCTTAGGTTCGGAAAAACGCCGAAGAGCTTGCTTGACAGGTTTGAATTCTTTTAGGATATTTAAGCTGTGCTCGGCCAGCCTGCGTGGGATTCCTGGCATGTCTGAAGGGTGCCAGGCGAAAATGTCCCAGTTCTCTCGTAGGAACTCTCGCAGTGCGGCATCT
The DNA here is from genome assembly GCF_018294505.1 of Triticum aestivum. Classification (NCBI taxonomy): domain Eukaryota; kingdom Viridiplantae; phylum Streptophyta; class Magnoliopsida; order Poales; family Poaceae; genus Triticum; species Triticum aestivum. The sequence continues at coordinate 178,891,985 of NC_057797.1, read as the reverse complement.
ACATCCGGGTTTAACTGTGCCCCGATGGAAGCTGTTTTATTGGGGTCCGTTGGATGGACCTGGAATTTGACTATTTCATCCGCCGGTTTAAAGGAGGTGGACTTGGATCTTTTGTCGAGTACCACATCGTCTCTATTCACCATGGAGCGCAGCGCAGTCAGTTCCTCAGCCGCTAGGGCTTCGGATAGTGCCTCGAGGGCCAGTGCGGCTGTCTTGTTTTTGGCGCGGAGTGCTATGTCCGAATCACTAGCGAGAGTGATGATCCTGTTGGGCCCGGGCATCTTGAGCTTCATGTACCCGTAATGGGGTATTGCTTGGAAGATTGTAAACGCTTCCCGCCCTAGCAGAGCGTGATAACCGCTGCTGAACGGAGCCACATGGAACGTGACCTCTTCGGACCTGTAATTATCTGGCGTGCCAAACACCACATCTAGTGTGATTTTTCCTGTACAGCGCGCTTCCCGACTGGGGATTATTCCTCTAAAGGTTGTGCTGCTTCGCTTAATGCGGTTCCAGTCTATTTCCATTTTTTGAAGGGTTTCCTCATAAATGAGGTTCAATCCGCTGCCGCCGTCATGAGTACCTTGGTAAGACGAAAGCCGTCCACTATTGGACTGAGGACCAATGCAGCTGGTACTCGGGCTGTTCGGAATTTAGGTTCATCACTGGCGTTAAAGGTAATAGCCGTGTCACTCCATGGGTTTATTGTTGCCACTTGGTAGATTTCGGCAAGGCTGCGGAGTGTCCTTTTTTGCATGTTATTTGATGCGAAAGTCTCGAAGACTGTTAATACCGTATTGGTGTCTCTGGGGTGGCTTTCTGTGTCCTCCGGAATTAGGAGATCTTCACCAATTTTGGCCACCTGCCGGAGTATCCAACATGCTCTAAGGCTGTGAGTTGGTGTGGCGTCCTCTGTACTGTGAATTTTACAGGGTCCATCAAGCCATCCTTCCAATACGGTTCCATTTCCTGTAGAGGGTTTTTGCTTTTTGGTGTTTGACCCGGGTGTCTGGCGATGATGCACCCTTTTATTTCAGACTGGGTTTGTATTCAGGGCCGGATTGTCCCAAAATTTTATTTCGGTTTTCCAGGCGCTTTCCATCGCACAGTACTTTCGTACTATGGACGCCAAGTCAGCGAAGCTTGTAATATCACGGCGACTTATGGCGTTGAGGATTCCCTTGTCTGTGCAATTGTTGCAGAAGAATGAAATTGCGTCTTCCTCGCGGCAGTACTTTATCCTGTTCATAACCAGGAGGAATCTGGCCCAGTAATGATGTACTGTTTCTTCAGGTTCTTGCCTAATTTGGGATAGATCACTTATGTTCGGGTGGGTGGGTGGAATTAAATCCAAAGCCTCACCCCATATGAGGCCCAGAGGCCAAGGAATTTCCGAACTCAAGAATTTGGATTCCTGGATGTTGTCCAATGAATCCAGTCCGTCGCCTGACTCTAGGTTCAGGTCTTGAGTGATATCCTCCCCTCCGCGGGTATCCGGCTTGGAGGGATCGGGAATCCGGACGTAGCTAGTCCTTAAGATAGATGAGGGGTCGCCACACTGTCCCTCTACCATGACAACGTGATGGGTGACTTGGGGAGAGCTAATCTCTCCCAGATTGGGCTTAGGCCCAATCTGGTCGTAATCCATAGCGACTCCTAGGGCGGCGATGCGATCCAAGAGCTCGTTTATGGAGGAGAGCTCCATTGGATCTAACTGCTCGGCGAGTTCCGAGCTGACGTGAAGATTGTTTTCGATGGCTCGAGAGATCATCGTCGGCGCAGAAGCCGAACAGGCGGTCATAAGAAAACCACCTAGCCGGAGGGTTTGGCCGACAGCCAAAGCTCCCTTAGCAACAGTGTCGTCTTTAAAGACGAGGCGAGGGATCCTTCCTGATGGCGATGACACCAAGGAACTCTCAATGAAAGCACCAATGTCGGTGTCAAAACCGACGGATCTCGGGTAGGGGGTCCCGAACTATGCGTCTAGGCCGGATGGTAACAGGAGGCAAGGGACACGAAGTTTTACCCAGGTTCGGGCCCTCTTGATGGAGGTAAAACCCTACGTCCTGCTTGATTAATATTGATGATATGGGCAGTACAAGAGTAGATCTACCACGAGATCAGAGAGGCTAAACCCTAGAAGCTAGCCTATGGTATGATTGTTAATCTGTATGTTGTCCTACGGACTAAAACCCTCCGGTTTATATAAACACCGGAGAGGGTTAGGGTTACAAAAAATCGGTTACAATGGTAGGAGATCTGCATATCCGTATCACCAAGCTTGCCTTCCACGCCAAGGAAAGTCCCTTCCGGACACGGGACGAAGTCTTCAATCTTGTATCTTCATAGTCGAGGAGTCCGGTTGAAGGTATAGTCCGGCCATTCGGACACCCCCTAATTCAGGACTCCCTCAATCACCCTTTCCTCTTCAAGGGAAAACCAACGCAGTGCTCAAGAGGTAGCAAAAATCCATAGATATTTTCTAATTTTGCCTTCATGTATGAAAACAAGAAGATTGTAAATTTGCCATGTCGCACACCCTCGCACCTGCACACACGCAGGTGCAGTGGCCTCCCCGCTCTGCTCTGGTACCCTGACAAGGATGCCGCCATTTGTGTTTGCAACCAGAGCAGCCATACCAGTGCACGCCAAGTTTGATGCAGCATCGCTTTTCGCCTCATGGAAAATTTAAGAGATAATGTTCTAAAAAATCATGGCAATTTTTGCAAAGTAGCATGCCACATTTCACAATAATATGTGTGTTTGTCGTCCATTTTTCACTTTGTACGTTGATGATGACCAGATTAAGCATGGCAAATCTTAAGAGAATTGTTAGGTATTGCTTAATTAAGATGGTCACGAACATGGCAAACTTGCAATGGTAACTTAAGATATTCAAAATCTTGGCAACCTAAGATGTTCAAAAACACGACGAAGTTGCCATGGCTACTGAAATCAGTAAATTTTATAGATGTGTTTTTTGTCATGGCAACTAGAAGCATGTGTTGCCATGACTTGGTGTGTCTTCTGCCATTTCCATCCGAAGGATGTTGCCATGGCAATTACAAAATAGTTTGAGAACAGGGCAAGTTTGATATTTTCAAATTTGTTGCCATGTCAAATTTATTTTACTAACCATGGCAAAGACATCTTCCTGTCCATGGCATTTATTATTATATGAACCATGGCAAATTCATACTTCATAACATGGCAAATGTAGTCATGGCAAAAAACCTTTTTTTAACTTTTTGTGATGTCACCAATACAAAACTTGCCATGGCAATAAACTTAAAACTTTTGCCATGTTACCAAAACAATTTTTGCCATGGCAAAAAAAACTTTTTTAAACTTTTTGTGATGTCACCAGCACAAAACTTGCCATGGCAATAAACTTACAAATTTTGACATGTCATCAATACAAATTTTGCCAAGTTACCAAAACAATTTTTGCCATGGCAAATTTATTTTACTAAGCATGGCAAATACATCTTCCTGGCCATGGCATTTTTATTATTTGAACCATGGCAAACTTATTTATTTTATGGGGCATGGCAAATTCATACTTCATAACATGGCATATGTAGTCATGGCAAAAAATCTTTTTTATGTGATGTCACCAATACAAAAATTTCCATGACAATAAATTTAGAACTTCTGCCATGTTACCAAATCAATTTTTGCCATGGCGAGAAATATTTTTAAAACTTTTTGTGATGTAACCAACACAAAACTTGCCATGGCAATAAACTTACAACTTTTGCCATGTCATCAATACAAATTTTGCCATGTTACCAAAACAATTTTTGCCATGGCAAAAAATCTTTTAATTTTTTTGCCATGGCATTTAAAGTTAAAATGCCATGGTAATTTTAATATACATTTTATGCCATGGCCATTTTTAATCATAATTTGTGTTACTTTTCATACATGACAAATTTATTTTTTGCATGGCAAGTTTTAAATATGCATCTGCCATGGTATTTGTCGGTCCTAATTTTTTGTGTAATGTTCATTCTATTCATTTGTATTTCTTTGCCATGACATTTTTTCGAACATAATCTTGTTGCCATGGCAATTTCTGGAATTGCTTTTAACGACACAACATAAAAAAAGCCAATTTTTTCCATGGCAAATTCGTGCCCCACTTCAGGGTTTCTTTCACCCATGGCATTTTGCCACTATTTTGTATAGGATTTCATATAGGGCTCTCTTTCATTTTTACTGTTTTTTGTTGCATTTTTTTGACCTTTTCTGGTTTTTGTGCTTTTTATTCACGTCTGGGAAAGAGGCCCAGCAATATGGGCTGTTAGGCCTTTTTTAGATCGTGCTGGTGGGGGTCGTTCGGGCCGGAGGGGTTCTCCCATCGAACGACTTTCTCTGGTAGAACGTGCATCCTTGAGCGAACGAGTCATTTGGTCTGGGCTCCTCCAGACCGAATGTATGGCATATATCGGCATCCTTCACATAAATCTAGAGGAGGAAGTTTCTGGTGGCATAACAATAGGAATGTGCATTTTTAGTCTTATTAGAGCAGGATTAATGAACGTAGAGTTGTCAATCAACCTAAAATATGTATAATACCTAGTAATTAAGAGCATCTTCAACGCCGACTCCCAAATCGAACACCGCATCTGTCTGCAGACTGGGGGAACCAGTCTGGGTCATCCAACCCTAGCCGCATATGTCAGGTTACATTTCATAACAAATTTAACAAAAGCGAACAAATTCGATGCATATTTAAGCAAACTAGACGGTATTCATTAATATTTGGATAATTTTTACATAAAACCAGATGCTTTTCATCTAAATCAGAGCAAATTCATTATATTTTAACACATTTCAACTAATCCATAGTCTAAACCTAGTCTCAGGAAATGAAGCTTCGCCTTCGCTGCCAGAAGGTGGCTAACCGACCAATGATGATGAGCCCGCCAAGCTTGGCTTCAACCAGAGGGAAGGATTGGTGGACTTCTTGGGACCCAAGCGCCAACACCTCCCATGTTCTACTCTTCTCACTGCTGGTGACACCCGCAGAAGTGTCAGCTTCGTTCTCATGGCGGTGGGGCGCTGCCGAAGGCGGAGTTGACGACGTCGTCCTCGTCCTCGCTCTTGTCGTACACTTCGTCCACCGTCTCATCGATCTCCTTGAAAGCGGCTTCTAACTTGGCCTGATGGAGGTGGTACCGTCAGCGAGCGTGGCGGATGTTGCCGGCGGACTAGTAGGGGTGAGCAGCGTCTCCTGCTCGTCCATGCCTGCATCCGACGCAATGGTCATGCTGACAGCGAGTTGCTCCTTTGCACATCGGTGCTCATGGATGAGGAGAAGGTTGTATAGGCATGGTCGGCTTGCACCTGCCGGAACATGGCCTCCCGCTTTACCAACACCATGTCACACTAATAGAAAGGCCTAATGTGAAGCACATTAGTCTCGGTTTGTAGCTGAACCGGCACTAATGTGACCATTCGTGCCGGTTAAAACGGCTAGGCGGGCAGCGCTCATTAGTACCGGTTCGTGCCACGAATCGGCACTAAAGAGTCTGTGGTAGGCTGTGGCCCCACCAGCCCCTTTAGTACCGGTTCATGCCACAAACCAGTACTAAAGTTTCTCCATGCAGCGGGTTTTTAGTCCCACATCGCTCCCCTAACAGGGTTTTTACCACCTTAAATATGTTACTGCTCAAACTATCACAAACACTTGGTCTTCATTGAACTCTATGTGTAGGATCTGTGGCCGCAAACCGGCGAAGATTCCTATTGACAATTCAGATTCTACACAAAAAGATCATTGATGATCCATGTATTTTTGATGTATATTTTTACATGTTTACACTGACGAAAATTCATCTGTTACAAAGGCACTTTATTTTTTTAAACTTATTACAACTCCAGACTTTTTTTGCATTCAATATGCACCATTCAAAGCCACGTCATCAACTTTCAACCCTTTTTGACATCATTTGCTATTTTTCATGCATTTACTGATTTCTTTTGAGCTAAATGACCTGAAATTGAAAAGCACTACAAATGAACTCTGAAAAAGGTTGAAACTTGGCATGGTATCATCATTTCACCCACATAGCATGTGCAAAAAAGTAGAGAGGGGTACGACAAAAACTGGATGCACTTCGTGTACAAATTGGACAATCTCTTTCGAAGTATCAGGGTTTCGGATGAGAACTCATCTGTTACAAAGGCACTTCATTTTTTTAACTTATTACAACTCCAGACTTTTTTTGCATTCAGTATGCACCATTCAAAGTCATGTCATCAACTTTCAACCCTTTCTCCCTTCATTTTCTATTTTTCATGCATTTACTGATTTGTTTTGAGCTAAATGACCCTAATATTGAAAAGCACAACAAATGAACTCTGAAAAGGTTGAAACTTGGCATGGTATCATCATTTCACCCACATAGCATGTGCAAAAAGTAGATAGGGTTACGACAAAAATTGGATGCACTTCGTGTACAAACTGCACAATCTCTTTCGAAGTATCGGGGTTTCAAACGAAAACTCATTTGTTACAAAGGCACTTCATTTTTTAAACTTATTACAACTCCAGACTTTTTGTGCATTAAGTATGCACCATTCAAAGCCACGTCATCAACTTTCAACCCTTTCTGACATCATTTGCTATTTTTCATGCATTTACTGATTTGTTTTGAGCTAAATGACCTTGAAATTGAGAAGCACTACAAATGAACTCTGAAAAGGTTGAAACTTGGCATGGTATCATCATTTCACCCACATAGCATGTGCAAAAAATTAGAGAGTGTTACGGCAAAAACTGGATGCACTTCATGTACAAACTGGACAAACTCTTTCGAAGTATCAGGGTTTTAGACGAAAACTCATCTGTTATAAAGGCACTTCATTTTTTAAAACTTATTTCAACTCCAGACTTTTTGTGCATTCAGTATGCACCATGCAAAGCCACGTCATCAACTTTCAACCCTTTCTGCCTTCATTTTCTATTTTTCATGCATTTACTGATTTGTTTTGAGCTAAATGACCCTGATATTGAAAAGCACTACAAATGAACTCTGAATAGGTTGAAACTTGGTATGGTATCATTATTTCACCCACATAGTATGTGCAAATAAGTAGAGAGGGTTACGGCAAAAACTGAATGCACTTCGTGTACAAACTGGAAAATCTCTTTCGAACTATCAGGGTTTCGCACGAAAACTCATCTGTTACACCGGCACTTCATTTTTTAAACTTATTACAACTCCAGACATATTACCAATTTGAATATAATGATAAAAACACTAATATTAAACATAAGAAAAAAGAATCACTGAAAATCTATTTTTAAAGTTAAGTTATTCACAAACTAGTGATTCACACAAATTTCAAATAATTCAAATTTAAACTATTCAAATTTGAAAACTACTGGCACTAACATAAAATTTGTAATTTTTTGTACCTAAAGCAAAAATATTCACAAAGAAACTCTAAATACAGCAAAAAACTATTCAAAAAATAAATAGAAGAAAATAAATAAAACAGAAAAGAAAAAAACATATTTGCGCGCTGCCTAGTGGGCCTGCTTGGCCTTGGGCGTGGATATGTGGGCCCATAAGGCCTAGCAGGCTCACAGGGCAGCACGACAAAGTTAGGGCCAGAAGCCTGCTTTAGAGAAGAGCTCGAAGGAGCAGCCATGACTGGGTTTATAAACCAGTGCGGTTGCCCTTCGCTCGGCAAGGTGAAACTAAACTTTGTGCACCGCGGGATGGGAGCGCATCCCCTTTAGTACCGGTTCGTGGCTCCAACCAGTACTAAAGGGGGGTGTCGGATCATGGGTTCCGGCAAAACCCTTAAGGTTCTAACACTGGGGTGAGCGCGAAGATCTCCCCCCTACCGATCCACGTCCTAGCTCAGCTAAGATCTTACGAACTATCTCGACAAACTCGCAACACAAATGGACACAAGGTTTATACTGGTTCGGGCCACCGTTGTGGTGCAATACCCTACTCCAGTGTGGTGGTGGTGGATTGCCTCTGGGGCTGATGATGGACAGTACAAGGGGAAGAACAGCCTCCTGAGGTTGAGGTGTTCTTGTGCTTGGTGAACTTGTGTGTGTGAGGATCTGATTCACTCTCCTCCAATCGATCAATCCCTGCTTCCAATCGATCCCTCCTTCCAATCGATCAATCCCCTAGCTATGGTGGTGGCTAGTCTTATTTATAGAGGCCCTGGTCCTCTCCCCAAATATTGAGCGGGAAGGGAGCCAACAACGACCAATTTGAAAGGGGGCAGCTAGTACAACTTATCCTGACAAAAGTGGTCTTCGCCTGCAAAAGGCTATGGTGGTGACGCCGCCTTGGGCTCCATGGTAACCTCCGTCTTACCGTCCTGCTGGTCTTGGTCTTGTTGCACCGATATGGAAACCTTTTCTTGATGCCTCAGTACTCCACGCCTGCGCTTGCCCCCTTAGCACCAAAGAGGAAACAAAGACGCTGCGCACGCTGGCGCCCGCCTGGTCTCGATCGTCAAGGCTCACATCATGAGAATCTCGTGAGGTTTGTCGTGCCTTGATCTCTCCGCCCCTCGCGAGCCTGCCTGGCAAGGCCGCTCCTGAGGAGGTCTTGCGTCATCCGCCTCGCGAGGCTTGGCCCCTGGCGAAGGTCTTGAATGCCTTGTTGATGAATATGGGTCGTACAGGCCTGCTAGCAAAGCCACGCCGTGGGCCGCAAGCAGGCAAGTCTGGGGACCCCTGTTCCCAGAACGCCAACAGTAGCCCCCGGGCCCAAGGCACGCTCGGGCTTGGCTTCGAGGCGAAGCCAAAGGTCAAGTGCGGAGCATCGCGGGCCCTGATAGCCTACGGCCTTGGTCGACGTGTGTCGGTTGATTGGACGTGGGCGTCTCCGCTTCCCCACGTTGCCTTGATACCCGCCTGGCTAGACGGCCACCACGGTCTACACGGTTATTCTTCCATCGCTTGCGCCATTCTCCTCAAATTCCTCTACTTCCCCCGGACTCCACTCCTTTTTCCAATCTGACCTTAGCTCAGCTCGCCCCATCGCCATGGCGCCGACGTAAGCGGACAAGGGGAAGAAGCCTCTGTCTTCGGCTAGTGCGCCCCCGGCCGTCGAGCCCGCAGTTGGCCGATCGGTGATGCTCAACGATGAGGCCATGGGCAAGGTGCGTCCCATGCTCGCCACCAGCTTCAATGAGTAGGGAAAGACGGTGTCTTGGCCTGCATCTCGTGCTCGCATTGACCGGGCGGCCACTGTGGTCCCCTTCTTCATCGACGTCGTTTGGGCCGTCTTAGTCCCTCCTTTCTCCGCCTTCCTCAATGCAGTGCTCTCCCATTATCAGATCCACATGCTCACCTTGATCCCCAATCCATGACCCTTCTTGCCATCTTCGCCTTCGTTTGTGAGGCCATGGTAGGCATTGCTCCTTCTGGGGCTCTTCTCTGCCACTTCTTCTCGCTGCACCTGATTGATCCTCGGCGGAGCCCCGGATGCCTGAGCTTTCAAGCCATGGCGGCGCCGGCCGGTGATGGGATTGACTTTGAACTTCCACCATCCACGAGAGAGTTTCGGACAGGGTGGGTGTTTGTTGATGCCGGAGTGCTCAGCCCCCTGCTCTCCTCTCCGTCAGGGCCCCCCATTCCTAACTCCGGTTGGTGCCACCGGAGGCTCGCTGATCCGCGCCTCGTCCCCGTGTGGCTCAGGTTGAGGTGGCTCAAAGACCTTGGTGTGACTGCGCCTATGGTGGTGAGGGAGTTCGTCCGGCGCCGAATCGCTCCGCTTCAGCGCCACTCCCGGCCGATGTGGGCTTTGCTCAGCAGCTAGGACCACATGAGACTTCGGGAGTCTAAGCTCCCCCTTGAGGCGCGGTGAACGATGCTTAAGGTCCTGACGGGCTTCCCGTTGCCAGACGACTTGCCGAGGAAGAATTGCCTTTTGTACCACTGCTCGAACAAGATGACATTCGCGGAGCGGATGCCCTCCTTCGACGAGTGGGGGCTGCACCCAGTTGGCCTCATGGGGCCCCGTGAGAACCCCATCATTGTGGTCCCTCTCCTTGATGCTGGCGTCGAGCTCGCCCCAAGTGTTCGTGGAGGGGGACAAGCTCCGCTGGGGGCCGATAGTGAAGGTGCCGAGATGTTGATGCCGCCCAGGGCTCCCGAGGCATCGACCTCGGGGACTCGTGACTCTTGCCCTGGGGCGGCGGTTGAAGGGGCGATGCAGCCCGCGTGTCTCATGGCCGGAGCTCCTGGGGCCTCGGCAAGTCACTGCGAGGCAGAGCCGGTTAGCTCCCCTCAGCCTGGCGCTTCTGAGGCTGCCCCTTCGAGCATTTCTCCAGCCGCGCCTCGTGTCAGCCGCCATGTCCAGTGCTTTGGCCGGCTTTGTGTGGACTTCGAAGAGCTCCGCAAGAGGAAGGGGTCCCCGAGCTGCGGCAACGACACCTTTGGGCCGCTAAAACGGAGGAAGTACATCGCCATTGACGAGTAAGTACCTCATCTTGGTGATCTTTTGCGTGTTGCTTTCCCGATGATAGTCTCCTCAGGATCCCTTATGCCAAGGCCGCAAAATCTCCTGAGAAGCAGCTTCCTCTCACCCTGCTTCCCCCGCCGAACTCGAGCGCCGCAGGCTCGTGCGCTGCCCACGGCGCGGGGTTAACCGCAGGAGTTGGCCCGTCATCAAGGTGTCTTGAGCTTGCGCCTTCGCTATCTTTTCTTCATGGCCTTGCTCGGAGCATAGAAAGCGTGCCAAGGGCTCCCGCCCTGGTCGTGGACAGTGTCTGGTTGGCTTCGATCCTGGGGTCTTCTTCAAGCAGCGGGCCCCATTTAGTTCGGGCCCCTCGCGAGGCCTAGCTGGCGCCTGGGGCAGCGCCAGCCCCCAGCCCCCTGCTGAGAGGGGGCGCACCACTCTAGGCGTCGCCCACAGCCCCCGTGGCAGAGGACAAGATGGGTTGTGCGCTTAAGTTTGAGCATGGGCGGAGCATTGTTCGTCATGAGCTCTTCCAGGAGGCGATGGGCGCGATGAATCGGCTCGGTGAAGAACTTGTGGGTGTCGACGCGCGCCTTGAGGCCGAGGGTCTTCGGTTGGTGGGGGAGTGGCACAAGCTGATGGTGGCCATCAACCTCGAGCGCCACCAACGCGAGCTCGATAATGCGAAGGCCGAGGCTTCCCTCGCATCCTCCCGTGAGGCCTGCTCCCGAGCTCTGGAAGAGGCTCGAGAAGCTGACCGCTGATACGTCTCCAACGTATCTATAATTTTTGATTGTTCCATGCTATTATATTATCTGTTTTGGATGTTAATGGGCTTTATTTTACACTTTTATATTATTTTTGGGACTAACCTATTAACCGGAGGCCCAACCCAAATCGTTGTTTTTTTGCCTATTTCAGTGTTTCATAGAAAAGGAATATCAAACGGAATGAAACCTTCGGGAACGTGATTTTTGGAACAAACGTGATCCAGAGGACTTGGAGTGGACGTCAAGCAATCAACAAGGCGGCCACGAGGCAGGGGGCGCGCTTACCCCCTGGGCGCGCCCTCCCCCTCGTGGGCCCCTCGTTGCTCCACCGACCTACTTCTTCTTCCTAAATATGTTCACATACCCCGTAAACATCTAGGAGCACCACGAAACCCTATTTCCACCGTCGCAACCTTCTGTACCCAAGAGATCCCATCTTGGGGCCTTTTCCGGAGCTTCGCCAGAGGGGGCATTGATCACGGAGGGCCTCTACATCAACTCCATGGCCCCTCGGATGATGTGTGAGTAGTTTACCTCAGACCTTCAGGTCCATAGCTAGTAGCTAGATGACTTCTTCTCTCTCTTTGGATCTCAATACGAAGTTCTCCTCGATTCTCTTGGAGATCTATTTCGATGTAATCTTCTTTTGCGGTGTGTTTGTCGAGATCCAATGAATTGTGGGTTTATGATCAAGTTTATCTATGAATAATATTTGAATCTTCTCTGAATTCTTTTATGTATGATTGGTTTATCTTTGCAAGTCTCTTCGAATTATCAGTTTGGTTTGGCCTACTAGATTGATCTTTCTTGCAATGGGAGAAGTGCTTAGCTTTGGGTTCAATCTTGCGGTGCTCGATCCCAGTGACAGAAAGGGAAATGACACGTATTGTATTGTTGCCATCGAGGATAAAAAGATGGGGTTTATATCATATTGCATGAGTTTATCCCTCTACATCATGTCATCTTGCTTAAGGCATTACTCTATTCTTATGAACTTAATACTCTAGATGCATGCTGGATAGCGGTTGATGTGTGGAGTAATAGTAGTAGATGAAGGCAGGAGACGGTCTACTTGTCACGGACATGATGCCTATATACATGATCATACCTAGATATTCTCATAATTATTCGCTTTTCTATCGATTGCTCGATAGTAATTTGTTCACCCATTGTAATACTTATGCTATCTTGAGAGAAGCCACTAGTGAAATCTATGGCCCCCGGGTCTATTTTCCATCATACAATATTTTATTTTGCAATCTTTACTTTCAATCTATATCATAAAAATACCAAAAATACTTATCTTATTATTATCATCTCTATCAGATCTCACTCTTGCAAGTGGCCGTGAAGGGAGATCTACGCCGTTGCCGGGGAGATCCACACCAAGTCAAGACATACCAAGTACCCATCACAACTCTTATCCTTCGCATTACATTATTTGCCAGTTGCCTCTCATTTTCCTCTCCCCCACTTCAACCTTGTCGTTTTATTCACCCTTCTTCTGTTCGTCTTTCCATTTGCTTTGATGTCTTACTTGGCTCGTTTGCTCGTTTGGTTGGAATAGTTGTTTATTTATTGCTAAACAGAGAACCTAATATCTATGGATCCTCATCCGCTTGCTAATCTTTCTAAGAGATCCAATTATGATGAACCAATTACTAGTGAGTTTTGTGCATTAGATTATCTTTATGAAGTTTTGCTTGAAATTCGTGAATCTGAAAATTGTGATGAAGTACTTTATGGAGTGATTCTCGATGGATCTTTGAATAGAAAGCATGATTTCAATGATGATAGTATAAATTCTATCAATGTCAATTGTGCTTATAATATGCAAAACCCTAAGCTTGGGGATGCTAGTTTTGCTATGCCCACTACTTGTTGCAATGATCATGATTGGGGTGATTCTTCTTATGATCTTGAAAATTTATTTAAGCCCCATGATGAATATGAGATTGATTATAATGTTTGCAATAATATTGAAAGTGGGTTTGGAAGATTGTCAACTTTAGATCCCACATATTTGGAGAATGTTCAATCTTATGAAGTTTTTGATAAAAGTGGGTTTGGAGAGGTCATGACTTTAGTTAATGTTAATCCCACTATTTTGGAAGAGTGTCAGCTTTGCATACATGTGGATCGTGTTAAGAATATTTTTTGTGATAGATATACTGTTGAATTTGACTATGATCCTACATGTAACTATTATGAGAGAGGAAAATATGATGGTAGAAATTTTCATGTTACTAAATTACCTCTCGTTATGTTGATATTGCTATTGTTTCTATCTGCTTCCTTGCATATGCTAGTTTTTGCTTGCCTTGATAATTTGTTTGCCTATAAGATACTGCAATATCCCAATTTTTCAATTTGGAATGTTATACATAGATCATTCTCACATATCATGTTTTATTGCATTTTGTCTCGCGATCCTCGAAATCCTAAGCAACTCAAGGACCCTTGGAGAGAGTTGGGGATTTCCCCGGTTTTCAAATTTGATTTTTATCAAATTTCGAAACGAGGATTTTGGTTTTAATTATTTTTCTCTCTGAAAATATTTCATATTAATATATGAGAGGAGATAATATGACTTCTCCAAAATAAATGAAATATTGGAGGAAAAATATTAATATCAAATTTTGCTTTTATTTGGATTTTATTTGCAATTTTGGTTGCATTAGGAAAATTGCACGTTTTTAAAATTGCATTTTAGGGCCAAGAAAATGTTCATCTCGTTCTAAATATTTTATTTAGACGGAGAAAATTTGTTTTGGCATTTTTAGAATTTTATTTTATTTTCTAGGATTTTTTTTGTTTCGGCGGAATTATTTAAAAAAAGCGCCAAGGCCTAGCTGGGCCGAAGCCCAGCGCCGGCCCACGTCCCCGCGCTGCCATCTCCTAGCGGGAGACCGCCGCTGCTCCGCCGAACCGGAGTCCGGCTGGGACTCCCTTTCCCCCGCGCCGTGCCCCCTCCCCCAAGGCATCGCCCCCTCTCCTTAAAAGCCGCAAGCCGCCGCCCCTGGGAGCCACCCCACCCCCCGCCGCCGCAAGCCGCCACGCCGCCCGTCGCCGCTGCCGCGCCGCCTCGCCGCCTTTGCCCGCTGCCGCGCCGCCCGTTGCCCGCGCCGCCGCCACCACCGCCCCATGTTGCGCCGCCCCTCGCCGGAGCCACCGCCGTGCCGGACCTTGTCGGAGGTATAACGCCGTTCGTTTTTTTAGAAAACCCGTTTGGTTTTCGTTAGAAAACCCTAGTCGTTTTTTTTCGGTTTTTCGTTTAACGGACGTTCGTCCGGACATTCGTTTTAACGAACGGTTTTCGCTCGTTTGTTACAGATAACAAACGCTCGTTCGTTAGCCTGTTTGTCAGTTTTCTTTTATCAGATTATTCCGCGATTATTTCTGATCGCGATTTCTGATCCGATTTTCGTTCTAGTTTATCTTTTCGCTCGTTAGTCAGAATCAGGCGATTCAAGCACCTAGATCTTCGTCTCGAGACCCTCTTTTCGTTTAACGAAGTCGCACAAGTTTTTTGCTACTGTAAAATTTGACCTAGGTCCAGATTAGTAAACGGATCTTGTTTCTTTCGCCGTTTGAGTTTCGTTGCTCCGTTTGATTCGATTCTTTTTGCAAATCGGAGTTCTTAAGTTGAACTTTTTGGTTAGATCTTCTTATTTGAGATTTACCCATGTTTCTTAGCTTGATTGCTTATGTATACTATTGTTTGTTTGCGATAGAATTCCCGGAGTGCGAAGCGTGTTATTTGGAGTCTCTAGGTTACGCGGATCGTCAGCAAGGCAAGTAACACTTTGATCATACCCCTTTATCACCCAGTTTTTATGCATTAGTTCCAATCCTCAAACATTGCATGGTTAGGATGTCATTAACATGTGGGTTGGGAAGTAGTTGATGAGGTAGAACCTATTACCCTGTTACATTCAAACCCTTGGGAGTTACTTCTACGCGTTGCTTATATTGCTATGCTATGCTCGTAGATGTGGTTTGGGTGAGTGAAATCCATGACAGATGTGAGATTGATAATTAATGGTTCAACTTAAGGTGTCAACTTAAATACACATCTGGGTGGATTGAGGCACCTAGAGTACCCAGTGTTGCCTGTATTTTTTTGGAAATCCCGGAGTACCCGTGTGATCTTCCTATGGACCGCCACCCAGGCTCAAAGGGAACTGAGATTATTCATGCTAGAAACTTCCGTGTGCAGCCACAAGCTATTATGGGCTCTAGCATAGTTGAGTAAGTTACGTGAAGCTCTTGAAGAGGTGGATCAGCAGGTAGTGGGATTGTAGGTTTGGTATGGTCTGCCCGGAGTAGAGAGTTAATATGTCTGAAAGACTGTGTCTCAGTCATCCATTTCTCAAACACACTGTAGTGCGAGAAAACCAACGAAGGAGATCGAGTCTTGTGGGGAAAAGTGCGCAAACCTCTGCAGAGTGTATAAACTAATCATGGTTAGCCGTGTCCCCGGTTATGGGCAATCTTGAGTATCTAGTACTTGGAGTATCTTAAGTATCTCATCACTCTAAATTAATATTGTCGGGTTGATAATTACTTTAATTGGGATTGAGTTGGAGGAACCTTCTCAATGATGTTTCAACTACCATGATAGTTAAATTAAAATCTATTCCTTTGTTGTAGGAAAAAATTGGCTTTTCGCAAAACTATAACCATAGAGCTTTCCACCAGCCAAATATGCATGTAGTGATAGCATTATTCTGTTCTTGCTCTACTGTGTTATTTTGCTAGCATATTCCATGTACTGACCCGTTTTCGGGCTGCAACATATTATGTTGCAGACTTTTCAGACGAGGAGTAAGGTTCATTAGGTCATTGCCGTGCAGCTCAGCTATGCCGTTGGAGTTGATGGACTCACTTTATCTTCCAAGCCTTCCGCTGTTATCGTATTAGATGGCCTTAAGCCATATTTATTGTAATAAGTTCTTTTTGGAGACATTCGGTGTAATAAGTGTGTGATTGCTACTCTGTTATAAATCCTCGAGTACTGTGTGTGTCAGCATCACCGATCCAGGGATGACACTAAAGCACAGAGACTTGACCGTTTGAGGTCGGATCGCTACAAGATGGTATCAGAGCCAAGTTTGAGTGTAGGACACGACCACTAAGCTAAAAGCCATAGATCACTATTCTCTTCTCATTTCTGACTCCTCTCCATTTTCTACTCTTTAGGATGGCGGATGCAAGGAACAAGTTTGCACAACCGAATGAAGAATCACCTTTTGGACGACACCTGAAGGAAGTCACTAGGTACCTGAACATAGGAATACCAAGTTTCACCGGGACCTACAACGCCACTTTACCAGAAGAGGAGCGATGGATGATTCAAGTTCAAGTTTCAGGAAGGACCTTCACGCCAGCCACTAAACCCATAGAGTTTTCCTTCGATGCACCAACCTGGAGTTTAGGAAAGAGTATGGCAGCTCAGATCACCATGGGACACATTGGAGAAGTTTATTGAAAGGAGCTTAAAGACACTATCTACCAGATTTGTGGGCGCCGAGATGAGCAATGGGAGATGATCAACACCAGAAAGGATAGATCAATTGCAGCTTTCATCCAAGAACTAAACCAACACATTCGACGCCAGGAGAATTAGATGTGCGCAGGCATGATAGATCTGAAGAAGGCAATGACTAGGATTGCGAAACTGGAGGAAGAACTCAAGGCTACACATGAAGATTATGAGGAAGAAATCGTCGTACTAGTGGAGAAGAATGATGACCTGATTAAGAAGATCGGAATATTCATGGGAGACCCCGCACCAGTAGAAGAAGACGAAGAACCCAAGGAGATTCACCCAGAAGACTACATCATCATTGATGACACCGACTCTGACCTAAGCAATGATGACTTTGAAGACGAAGCTGGAGCAGATATCATGGAGTTTGTAACCGAGGAATATTTTTAGTAGACCACCATATCAGTAGTAGTATTCCACCATGTAAATAGAGTAGTCCGAGCACTTTTTCGATAGTTAGACCGATTGTATGACTTGATTGATTGATTGAGTAAAATGTTTGTGTTTGCCTCATGTGCATATGGTAGTGCTTTCTCATTAGACCTCATTCTATTCTAACCTCTCCCCTCTAAACCCATCAGATGCCTCCGAGACGTGACCCCGGATTTGCATTTCCACCGGAGCTCACTCAGTTGATCCAGTAGCAGAATACCCTGATGCAGTTGTTAGTTCAGAACCAAGGCAACAACAACAACAACAATCCACCACCACCACCAGCAGTGGACAAATTAGCCTGTTCTCTGAGGGTGCAGTCGCCAGTGTTTTCCAGTAGCACCGAGCCTATAGTAGCAGATGATTGGCTCCGTAGGATTGGAAGGGAGTTAACCACTGCAGGATGTACCGATGCTGAGAAGGTGCATTTTGCCGCACATCAGTTGGATGGACCAGCAGCCTCATGGTGGGAGAATTACACTGTCACCTACCCTATAGCCACGGTGACATGGGACCAGTTTCAGCAAGCTTTCCGTACAGCTCATGTCTCAACTGGAGAAATGAGTATGAAGAAGCGTGAGTTTCACAACTTACGCCAGGGGAACCGTACTGTGGCTTAGTACGCAGATGAGTTTAGCAATTTATCTCGCTATGCCCCTGATGATGTGGCCACAGATGCCACAAAGCAGGAGAAGTTTATGGAAGGGCTGAATGATGAGATGAGTATGCAGTTGATGGTGGCAACATTCACCAACTACCAGGAGTTGGTAGATAAGGCTCTTATGATTGAAGGGAAGCAACAGCAGATTGAGAGCCATAAGAGGAAGTATGGACAAGGGAGGTATAACTCAGGAGCTCAGCAGAAGCCTCGCCTAACCCCGAACTCGGTAGGACTTGTTCATAACCATGGAGGCCACAACCATAATGGAGGAAGTAACCATAATCATACTGTCACAAGGAATGGGAATGGAGCAAGCAACAATCAGAACCGCCTAAATCCAGCCACACCCACCAAGAGAGACCTAAGCCACGTTACTTGTTTCAAGTGCGGGAAGACTGGACACTATGCCATGGAGTGCCTTGAAGGGAAGAATGGAAATGGAAACGGGAGCGCTGGGAAGAAGCCCAATCCATTCAACAAAGGACAAGTGAACCACATTAACGTGGAGGAGTTTGAAGAGCAGCCAAACGCGGTTATAGGTAAGTTTTTGGTTAAGTCATTTACCACTCTTGTTCTTTTTGATACTGGTGCATTGCATTCATACATATCAAGGGAATTCGTGGATAAGTTTAAACTACCGAGCCAAACCCTTAGGACCCCTCTGTTAGTAAGTTCACGTGGAGCAGAGTATATGGCTAGTCGATGGTGCGACCAGATACCCTTAACCATTGGTAGCCATGTTTTTCTGTCCGACCTAATAATCTTGGAGTCACAAGGATTGGATGTGATATTAGGAATGGACTGGATGTCAAAGTACGGAGGAAACATTGACTGTGTTAGTAAGTCAATTTGTCTCACCACCCCGGAGGGAAAAAGGATCAAGTATATATCTAGGCACACGCCAAGAAGTAGCCAAGTAAATACCCTCACGGGAGTTGTTCAGGAGGAAGTGCCTGTAGTAAAGGATTATTCGGATGTTTTCCCATAAGAGTTACCAGGCATGCCACCGGATCGAGATATTGAGTTTTTGATAGAACTATTGCCAGGCACATGGCCAATATCCAAGAGACCCTATAGGATGCCCGCGAATGATCTGGAAGAGATTAAGAAACACATCAAGGAGTTATTGGAGAAAGCATACATTCGACGGAGTTCATCACCATGGGGAGCCCCAACGCTTTTGGTTGAGAAGAAGGATAAATCCCTAAGAATGGTTGTTGATTATCGGGCATTGAATGAAGTGACGATTAAGAACAAGTACCCATTGCTGATGATCAATGATTTGTTTGACCAGCTGCAAGGAGCTAAGGTGTTTTCGAAGATCGATCTGCGATCAGGATATCATCAGTTGAAGATAAGAGAGAAGGATATACCAAAGACAGCCTTCACCACACAGTACGAGCTATACGAATATACAGTCATGTCATTTGGACTGACTAACGCCCCTGCCTATTTCATGAGCATGATGAACAAGGTGTTCATGGAATATTTGGATAAGTTTGTTGCAGTGTTCATTGGTGATATAATGGTATATTCGAAGAATGAAGAGGAACACAAGGAGCATTTGCATTTAGTTCTCGAGAAACTCAGGGAACATCAGTTGTATGCCAAGTTCAGCAAATGCGAGTTTTGGTTGAAGGAAGTCGGATTCCTTGGACATGTTATATCGGGAGAAGGTATAGCAGTAGACCCCACCAAGATTTAGTCAGTCACTGAATGGTTGGCACCCACTTCATTTAGCAAGATCTGCAATTTTCTTGGACTCGCAGGATATTATTGGAGATTCATTGAGAACTTTTCCAAGATCGCGAAGCCCATGACAGAATTATTGAAGAAGGATACCAAGTTTAAATGGACGGAAGATTGCGAGGCAAGTTTCTAGGAGCTGAAGAAACGTTTGACTACAGCCCCAGTGCTGACACTGCCGGATATACGTAAGGATTTTCAAGTATATTGCGACGCCTCTCGCTTAGGACTTGGAAGTGTGCTTATGCAGGATGGAAGAGTTGTTTTGTATGCCTCACGACAACTAAAACTACACGAGGTAAATTATGCCACACATGATTTGGAGCTAGCAGCCATAGTGCATGCGTTGAAGACTTGGAGACATTACCTTATTGGAAACCATTGCGATGTGTACACGGATCATAAGAGTTTGAAGTACATTTTCACCCAGAAGGAGCTGAATCTTAGGCAGAGAAGATGGTTGGAGCTTATAAAGGATTATGACATGAAGCTTCATTATCATCCAGGAAAGGCCAATGTCGTAGTAGACGCTTTGAGCCGGAAGAGCTATGATAATACCCTAATAAGCACGGGATTGCCAAAGGAGTTAGCAGAGGATCTCCGGGAACTTCGATTGGAGATTGTTCCTGGAGGTTTTGTTGCAACAATGGAGGTGCAATCTACATTGTTGGGAAAGATTCGAGAAGCTCAGAAGGATGACAAAGAGATTGCCGAGATAAAATAGAAAATGAGCGAAGGAAAGGCCAAATGTTCTCGTGAGGATGAGCACGACACCTTATGGTTCAAGGACCGTGTTTACGTGCCCAATAATGCAGAGATTAGGAAGTTAATACTTCAGGAGGCTCATGACTCACCATACTTGATACACCCTGGAAACACCAAGATGTATTTGGATTTAAAGGAACGTTGCTGGTGGACAGGGATGAAGAAGGATATCGCCGAGTATGTGGCCGTATGTGATGTATGTCAGAGAGTGAAGGCAGAGCATCGAAAGCCAGCAGGATTGTTATAGCCTATGCCGATACCCGAATGGAAGTGGGATAAACTTGGCATGGATTTTATCACCGGATTGCCCAGGACCAAATCAGGATATGATTTTATATGGGTAGTAGTTGACCGTTTGACCAAAGTAGCACACTTTATCCCAGTGAAAACAACTTATACTAGTGCAAAGTTGGCCAAGATATATATGACCAGGATCGTATGTCTGCATGGAGTTCCAAGGACCATCGTATCGGATAGAGGAACACAATTTACTTCAAAGTTTTGGCATCAGCTGCACCAGACTTTGGGAATGAGATTGGAGTTCAGTACAACATTTCACTCGTAGACGGATGGACAGACCGAGAGAGTCAATCAGATTCTGGAGGACATGTTGAGAGCCTGTGCACTAGATTATGGATCTAGTTGGGATGACAAGCTGCCTTACGCAGAGTTCTCATACAACAACAGTTACCAAGCCAGTTTGAAGATGGCACCATTCGAAGCCCTGTATGGACGAAGGTGCAGAACACCATTGATGTGGGATGAAGTCGGAGACCGACAATTGTTTTGACCAGACTTGATTAAAGAGTCTGAGGAGAAGGTTAAATTGATCCGGGATAGACTGAAGATAGCCCAGTCCAGACAGAAGAGTTATGCAGATTCAAAACACAAGGAGGTAACCTATGAAATTGGAGACTGAGAATATCTGCGAGTATCGCCTTTGCGAGGAGTGAAACATTTTGGAGTTAAGGGAAAGTTAGCCCCGAGATTTGTAGGACCATATCGTGTTTTGGAACGGATGGGAGAAGTTGCCTACAAGTTGGAGTTACCTGAAGGACTGTCAGGAGTTCACGATGTGTTTCACGTTTCCCAGTTGAAGAAGTGCCATGCTGAGATGGCCGACATACCGCTAAGAGATATCGTACCCTTGGAGGCGATTCAGTTGGACAATGACTTGACTTATGAGGAGAAGCCAGTCAAGATTTTGGAGTTTGCCAGTTGAGTCACCCGCAGCAAGGTCATCAAGTTTTGCAAAGTTCAGTGGAGCCACCATACCGAGGACGAAGCCACATGGAAACGAGAGGATGATCTTCGCAAGGACCACCCACACCTATTTTCTAGCCAACCCGAATCTCGAGGGCGAGATTCATCTTAAGGGGGGGTAGGTTTGTAACATCCCAAAATTTCAATTTGGAGCGTTATACATAGATCATTCTTGCATATCATGTTTTATTGCATTTCGTCTCGCGATCCTCGAAATCCTAAGCAACTCAAGGACCCTTGGAGAGAGTTGGGGATTTCCCCGGTTTTCAAATTTGATTTTTATCAAATTTCGAAACGAGGATTTTGGTTTTAATTATTTTTCTCTGCGAAAATATTTCATATTAATATATGAGAGGAGATAATATGACTTCTCCAAAATAAATGAAATATTGGAGGAAAAATATTTAAATCAAATTTTGCTTTTATTTGGATTTTATTTACAATTTTGGTTGCATTAGAAAAATTGCATTTTAGGGCCAAGAAAATGTTCATCTCGTTCTAAATATTTTATTTAGACATAGAAAATTTGTTTTAGCATTTTTAGCATTTTATTATATTTTCTAGAATTTTTTGTTTCGGCGGAATTATTTAAAAAAAAACACGCCAAGGCGTAGCTGGGCCGAAGCCCAGCGCCGACCCATCTCCCCGCGCCGCCGTCTCCTAGCGAGAGACCGCCGCCGCGCCGCCGAACCGGAGTCCGGCTCGGACTCTGTTTCCCCCGCGCCATGCCCCTCCCCCAAGGCACTGCCCCCCTCTCCTTAAAAGCCGCGAGCCGCCGGCACTGGGAGCCACCCCACCCCGCCGCCGCAAGCCGCCCGTCGCCGCAGCCGCGCCGCCTTTGCCCGCTGCCGCGCCGCCCCTCGCTGCGAGCCGCCACCGCCCCGCGTTGCGCCGCCCCTCGCCAGAGCCACCGCCGTGCCGGACCTCGTCGGAGGTATAGCGCCGTTCGTTTTTTTAGAAAACTGGTTCGGTTTTTGTTAGAAAACCCTAGTCATTTTTTTTCGGTTTTTCGTTTAGCGGCATTTGTTTTAATGAACGGTTGTCGCTCATTAGTTATAGATAACGAATGCTCGTTTGTTAGCCTGTTCGTCCGTTTTCTTTTATTGGATTATTCTGCGATTATTTCTGATCGTGATTTCTGATCCGATTTTCGTTCTAGTTTATCTTTTAGCTCGTTAGTCAGAATCAGACGATTCAAGCGCCTAGATCTTCGTCTCGAGACCCTCTTTTCGTTTAACCAACTTGCACAAGTTTTTGCTACTATAAAATTTGACCTAGGTCCAGATTAGTAAACGGATCTTGTTTCTTTCGCCGTTTGAGTTTCGTTGCTCCGTTTGATTCGATTCTTTTTGCAAACTGGAGTTCTTAAGTTGAACTTTCTGGTTAGATCTTCTTATTTGAGATTTACCCGTGTTTCTTAGCTTGATTTCTTATGTATACTATTGTTTGTTTGCGGTTGAATTCCCGGAGTGCGAAGCGTGTTATTTGGAGTCTCTAGGTTACGCGGATCGTCAGCAAGGCAAGTAACACTTTGATCATACCCCTTTATCACCCAGTTTTTATGCGTTAGTTCCAATCCTCAAACATTGCATGGTTAGGATGTCATTAACATGTGGGTTGGGAAGTAGTTGATGAGGTAGAACCTATTACCCTGTTACATTCAAACCCTTGGGAGTTACTTCTACGCGTTGCTTATATTGCTATGCTATGCTCGTAGACGTGGTTTGGGTGAGTGAAATCCATGACAGATGTGAGATTGATAATTAATGGTTCAACTTAAGGTGGCAACTTAAATACACATCTAGGTGGATTGAGGCACCTGGAGTACCCAATGTTGCCTGTATTTTTTTGGAAATCCTGGAGTACCCGTGTGATCTTCCTATGGACTGCCACCCAGGCTCAAAGGGAACTTAGATTATTCATGCTAGAAACTTCCGTGTGCAGCCCCAAGCTATTATGGGCTCTAGCATAGTTGAGGAAGTTACGTGAAGCTCTTGAAGAGGTGGATCAGCAGGTAGTGGGATTGTAGGTTTGGTATGGTCTACCCGGAGTAGAGAGTTAATGTTTCTGAAAGACTATGTCTCGGTCATCCGTTTCTCAAACACACTGTAGTGCGAGAAAACCAATGGAGGACATCGGGTCTTGTGGGGAAAAGTGCGCAAACTTCTGCAGAGTGTATAAACTAATCATGGTTAGCCGTGTCCCCGGTTATGGACAATCTTGAGTATCTAGTACTTGGAGTATCTTAAGTATCTCATCACTCTAAATTAATATTGTCGGGTTGATAATTACTTTAATTGGGATTGAGTTGGAGGAACCTTCTCAATGATGTTTCAACTACCATGATAGTTAAATTAAAATCTATTCCTTTGTTGTAGGGAAAAATTGGCTTTTCGCAAAACTACAAATATAGAGCTTTCCACCAGCCAAATATGCATGTAGTGATAGCATTATTCTGTTCTTGCTCTACTGTGTTATTTTGCCAGCATATTCCATGTGCTGACCCGTTTTCGGGCTGCAACGTATTTGAAAGGATCGATATGGTTGACTAGAGGGGGGGTGGTGAATAGGCAACTACCAATTTTTACTTTTCTTTACCAAATTAAACTTTGCATCAAAGTAGGTTGTCTAGATGTGCAACTAGGTGAGCAACCTATATGATGCAATAAAAACAAGCATACAAGCAAGCAAGAGAAGTAACACTAAAGAGCTTGCACAAGTAAAGGTAAGAGATAACCAAGAGTGGATCCGGTGAAGACGAGGATGTGTTACCGAAGTTCCTTCCTTTTGAGGGGAAGTACGTCTCCGTTAGAGCGGTGTGGAGGCACAATGCTCCCCAAGAAGCCACTAGGGACACCGTATTCTCCTCACGCCCTCACACAATGCGAGATGCTGTGATTCCACTATTGGTGCCCTTGAAGGCGGCGACCGAACCTTTACAAACAAGGTTGGGGCAATCTCCACAACTTAATCGGAGGCTCCCAACAAAACCACGAAGATTTACCACAATGGACTATGGCTCCGTGGTGACCTCAACCCTCTAGGGTGCTCAAACACCCAAGAGTAACAAGATCCGCTAGGGATGAGTGGGGGAACCGAAAATCCCTTGGTGGAAGTGTAGATCGGGGCCTTCTCAACCACTCCCGAGCAAATCAACAAGTTTGATTGGCTAGAGACATAGATCGGGCAAAAGTGGAGCTTGGAGCATTTAATGGAGCTTGAGCAATAAATGGAGCTTGAGGGGGAAGAGGTGAGTCAAAGGGAAGAAGGGGACCCCCTTTTATAGTGGGGGCAACAATCCAACCGTTGCCCCTCACCAACCAGCCCCGCACAGGGCGGTACTACCGCTAAGAGGGGGCGGTACTACCGCTAGGTCAGCGGTACTACCGCACCAGCCAGCGGCACTGCCGCGCAGAGGAGACCAGTAGGGAAAAGGACCCAACGCGGTACTACCATGGTGGTAGGGGCGGTACTACCGCTCCTGGAACGGTACTACCACCTCTACAACCGCAACTAGTGCCGCAAAACCCGACATGAGAAAAAGACCCCTCGAATCGAGGCGGTAGGAGCCAGACTGCCCAGCGGTACTACGGCAGCGGGGTCACGGGCGGTACTACTGCTGAGGAGCGGTACTACCGCTTGTGACCCTCCGGCCGTACTACCGCTTGTAGTGCGGTACTACCGCTGGGACACAGAAGAGAGAGAGAGAATCTCTCCAAAGAGGCTGAGGACGAGGCGGTGGTGCCAGGCACCCCAGCGGTACTACTGTTGTGGAGACACGGGTGGTACTACCGCCGTGGAGCGGTACTGCCGCTTGTGGCTCCTCAACGGTACTACCACTGGGTGGCGCGGTACTACCGCAGGGACCCAGACAGGACAAGGAAGAGAGGAGAGGTCTCTTCAATGGAATGGAAAAGCTCGGAGGGTGAGAAGCTGATGTCTACGTGTTGATTCCACCCATGCAATACCCCAGCGGACCCCCTCTTGATAGTACGGTGCCCTCTATGCAACTAGTCCACCGAGAGAGAAATGAAAGAGCTACACCGTCTTGAAAGACACTCCGAGGGGAAGAAAACGTCTCGTGCCAGGGGAGAATCTGTGAACTATTCAAAGCACAAGATTAGTCCGCAAACATGTTGTCATCAATCACCAAAACTACCTTGAGAGAGATATGCCGTAACAGTATTATGTTGCAGACTTTTCAGACGAGGAGTAAGGTTCGTTAGGTCGTTGCCGTGCAGCTCAGCTATGCCGTTGGAGTTGATGGACTCACTTTATCTTCCAAGCCTTCCGATGTTATCATATTAGATGGCCTTAAGCCATATTTATTGTAATAAGTTCTCTTTGGAGACATTCGATGTAATAAGTGTGTGATTGCTACTCTGTTATAAATCCTCGAGTACTGTGTGTGTCAGCATTACCGATCCAGGGATGACACTGAAGCACAGAGACTTGACCATTTGAGGTCGGGTCGCTACAGATACCTATGCATAGGAAGTATGTTAGACTTAGATGTGTTTGTCACGTGTTTTATGATGCTCTCTTTGTGCTTCAATTCTTGTCTTTCATGTGTGCATCATTAAAATAATCAATGCCTAGCTAAAAGGCTTTAAAGAAAAGCGCTTGTTGGGAGACAACCCAATATTTTTCTTTGATGTTATTGAATAAATAATTTATCTAGCCTCTGTTTTGGTTGTGTTTTTTGTGTTTAATTAGTGTTTGTGCCAAGTAGAACCGTTCGGAAGACTTGGGGAAAGTCTTTTTGATCCTGCTGTAAAAAACAGAAACTTTAGCGCTCGCGAGAATTGCTGCCATTTTTTATTGGAGAGTGCTATTTAGTTAATTATTTTTGAATATGATTAATAGATAAATTCCTCATGTCCAGCAAGTTATTTTTGAATTTTGTGTGTTCCAGAAGTGGTAGAAACCTGAAGATTACTACATACTGTTCTGTTTTTGACAGATTCTGTTTTTCGTGTGTTGTTTGCTTATTTTGATAAATCCATGGCTAGTAATAGAGTTTATGAACTATATAAAAGTCGGAATACAGTAGGTTTAACACCAATATAAATCAAGAATGAGTTAACTACAGTACCTTGAAGTGGTGGTTTGTTTTCTTTTACTAACGGAGCTCACGAAGAATTTCTTTTAAGTTTTGTGTTGTGAAGTTTTCAAGTTTTGGGTAAGGATTTGATGGATTATGGAACAAGGAGTGGCAAGAGCCTAAGCTTGGGGATGCCCAAGGAACCCCAAGATAAAATCCAAGGACACCAAAAAGCCTAAGCTTGGGGAAACCCCGGAAGACATCCCCTCTTTCATCTT
The DNA here is from genome assembly GCF_018294505.1 of Triticum aestivum. Classification (NCBI taxonomy): domain Eukaryota; kingdom Viridiplantae; phylum Streptophyta; class Magnoliopsida; order Poales; family Poaceae; genus Triticum; species Triticum aestivum. Next base: position 178,865,027 of record NC_057797.1, on the reverse strand, counting down.
CGTCTATCGGTAACTTTACTTGGAGCTATATTTTTATTCGCCACATGATATGTGTTTTGCTTGGAGCATCTTGTATGATTTGAGCCTTTGCTTTTTAGTTTACCACAATTATCCTTGCTGTACACACCTTTTGGGAGAGACACACATGAATTGGAATTTATTAGAATACACTATGTGCTTCACTTATATCTTTTGAGCTATATAGTTTTTTGCTCTGGTGCTTCTCTTATATCTTTTAGAGCACGGCGGTGGTTTTATTTTATAGAAATAATTGATCTCTCATGCTTCACTTATATCATTTTGAGAGTCCTTTATAACAGCATGGTAATTAACTTTGGTTATAAATTTTAAATGCTAAGAGAAGTTGGATGCTTGATAGATGGTTTTGAGATATAAAGGTGGTAATATTAGAAGTGTGCTAGTTGAGTAATTGTGAAATTGATGAATACTTGTGTTGAAGTTGGCAAGTCCCGTAGCATGCACGTATGGTGAACGTTATGTGACAAATTTGAAGCATGGGGTGTTCTTTGATTGCTTTCCTTATGAGTGGCGGTCGGGGACGAGCGATGGTCTTTTCCTACCAATCTATCCCCCTAGGAGCATGCGCGTAGTGCTTGGTTTTGATGACTTGTAGATTTTTGCAATAAGTATGTGAGTTCTTTATGACTAATGTTGAGTCCATGGATTATACGCACTCTCACCCTTCCACCATTGCTAGCCTCTTCGGTACCGTGCATTGCCCTTTATGACCTTGAGAGTTGGTGCAAACTTCGGCGGTGCACCCAAACCCCGTGATATGATACACTCTATCACACATAATCCTCCTTATATCTTCCTCAAAACAGCCACCATACCTACCTATTATGGCATTTCCATAGCCATTCCGAGATATATTGCCATGCAACTTTCCACCGTTCCATTTATTATGACACGCATCATCATTGTCATATTGCTTTGCATGATCATGTAGTCGACATCGTATTTGTGGCAAAGCCACCGTTCATAATTTTTTCATACATGTCTCTCTTGATTCATCGCAATCCTGGTACACCGCCAGAGGCATTCACATAGAATCATATTTTGTTCTAAGTATCGAGTTGTAATTCTTGAGTTGTAAGAAAATAAAAGTGTGATGATCATCATTAGAGCATTGTCCCATGTGAGGAAAGGATGATGGAGACTATGATTCCCCCACAAGTCAGGATGAGACTCCGGACGAAAAAGAAAGAAAGAAAGGGAAGAGGCCAAAAAAAGAATAGAAAAGAAAGGCCCAAATAAATAAATAAATAAATAAATGAGAGAAAAAGAGAGAAGGGACAATGTTACTATCCTTTTTCCACACTTGTGCTTCAAAGTAGCACCATGATCTTCATGATAGAGAGTCTCTTATTTCGTCACTTTCATATACTAGTGGGAATTTTTCATTATAGAACTTGGCTTGTATATTCCAATGATGGGCTTCCTCAAATGCCCTAGATCTTCGTGAGCAAGCGAGTTGGATGCACACCCACTTAGTTTCATTGATGAGCTTTCATATATTTATAGCTCTAGTGCATCCGTTGCATGGCAATCCCTACTCCTTGCATTGACATCAATCGGTGGGCATCTCCATAGCCCATTGATTAGCTGTGTCAATGTGAGACTTTCTCCCTTTTTGTCTTCTCACACAACCTCAATCATCATATTCTATTCCACCCATAGTGCTATGTTCATGGCTCGCGCTCATATATTGCATAAAAGTTGAAAGAGTTTGAAAAGGCTAAGCATGAAACAATTGCTTGGCTTGTCATCGGGGTTGTGCATGATGAGAGCATTTTGTGTGATGAAAATGAAGCATGGCCAAACTATATGACTTTGTAGGGATAAGTTTTCTTTGGCTATGGTATTTTGATAAGACAAAATTGCTTGATTAGCATACTTGGAGTATTACTATTTTTATGTCAACAATAAACTTTTATCTTGAATCTTTTGGATCTGAACATTCATGCCACAATAGAGAAAAATACATTGAAGAATATTCTAGAAAGCATTCCACATCAAAAATTCTGTTTTTATCATTTACCTACTCGAGGACGAGCAGGAATTAAGCTTGGGGATGCTGATACGTCTCCAACATATCTATAATTTTTTATTGTTTCATGCTAGTATATTATCTGTTTTGGATGTTAATGGGCTTTATTTTACACTTTTATATTATTTTTGGGACTAACCTATTAAAAGGAGGCCCAGCCCAAATTGTTGTTTTTTTGCCTATTTTAGTGTTTCATAGAAAAGGAATATCAAACGGAGTCCAAACGGAATGAAACCTTCGGGAACATGATTTTTGGAACAAACATGATCCAGAGGACTTGGAGTGGACGTCAAGCAATCAACGAGGCGGCCACGAGGCAGGCGCACGCCTACCCCCCTAGGCGCGCCCTCCCCCCTCGTGGGCCCCTCGTTGCTCCACCCACCTACTTCTTCCTCCTATATATGTTCACATACCCCACAAACATCCAGGAGCACCATGAAACCCTATTTCCACCGCCGCAACCTTCTGTACCCAAGAGATGCCATCTTGGGGCCTTTTCCGGACCTCCGCCAGAGGGGGCATTGATCACGGAGGGCCTCTACATCAACTCCATGGCCCCTCCGATGATGTGTGAGTAGTTTACTTCAGACCTTCGGGTCCATAGCTAATAGCTAGATGGCTTCTTCTCTCTCTTTGGATCTCAATACAAAGTTCTCCTCGATTCTCTTGGAGATCTATTCGATGTAATCTTCTTTTGCGGTGTGTTTGTCGAGATCCGATGAATTGTGGGTTTATGACCAAGTTTATCTATGAACAATATTTGAATCTTCTGTGAATTCTTTTGTGTATGATTGGTTTATCTTTGCAAGTCTCTTCGAATTATTAGTTCGGTTTGGCCTACTAGATTGATCTTTATTGCAATGGGAGAAGTGCTTAGCTTTGGGTTCAATCTTGCGGTGCTCGATCCCAGTGACAGAAAGGGAAACGACACGCATTGTATTGTTGCCATCAAAGATAAAAAAGATGGGGTTTATATCATATTGCATGAGTTTATCCTTCTACATCATGTCATCTTGCTTAAGGTGTTACTCTGTTCTTATGAACTTAATACTCTAGATGCATGTTGAATAGCGGTCGATGTGTGGAGTAATAGTAGTAGATGCAGGCAGGAGTCGGTCTACTTGTCACAGACGTGATGCCTATATACATGATCATACCTAGATATTCTCATAATTATTCGATTTTCTATCAATTGGTCGACAGTAATTTGTTCACCCATCGTAATACTTATGCTATCTTGAGAGAATCCACTAGTGAAACCTATGGCCCCCGGGTCTATTTTCCATCATACAAGTTTCCAATCTATTTTATTTTGCAATCTTTACTTTCAATATATATCATAAAAATACCAAAAATACTTATATTATTATTATCCCAGATCTCACTCTTGCAAGTGGTCGTGAAGGGATTGACAACCCCTTTATCGCGTTGGTTGCGAGGTTCTTATTTGCTTGTGTAGGTACGAAGTGACTCGCGCGTGGTCTCCTACTGGATTGATACCTTGGTTCTCAAAAACTGAGGGAAATACTTACGTTGCTTTACTGCACCACCCTTTCCTCTTCCAGGGAAAACCAACGCAGTGCTCAAGAGGTAACAACCGCCATCGCGAGACCGCGGAGAAGCACGCGTGGGAGCTCCAAGCCTGGAGCGCCATCTTGGATCAGCAGGTGGAGGCGCGCAAGGCTGCCCTTGCGTCGTTGAGGGGGACGCCCGCCGAGGAGGAAGAGATCCAGAGGCGCGAGGAGGTGCTGGCGCTGGAAGCTGTGGAGCGCTGCCTTGAACTCGAACGGCTGGAGACGAGGGAGCACCAGGTTTCTCAGGCGGAGGACGACGTCGGCGCGCGCGAGGCCAGGGCCCAGGAGGAGGTCGACTGCTGCAACCGCCCTAGCCTCGGCGCAGGCTGAGCTAGCTTCTGCCCACACCGAGCTGCTCCTTGTTCGGCAGCGGGTCACCGACGCCGAGTCCATCGCGCGGCAGAACAAGGATCAAGTGCTTCAGCGGTGGACGTTGGAGCGTGTGCACGCCCCATGCTCGAGGACCTCAGGAATAGGGCCAACACCGCCCTGGGCCATATTTGCGATGAGAATGCTCCTCATCCCCACGCGAAGGACTACGCCAGCCACCTCCGCTTCTTTTCTGACGTGGTGACGCACTTGCAGAACCGTTCCGAGAGGGCTCGCCAGCTCGTTGAAGAGAGGATTCACAGCCTGCTCAGGCGCGCGTTCTGCCACGTCTTCAGCCATCTTCAGAACACCGATCCCAACTTTGATTTTGACACCGCCATTGCTCCCGTACCTGAATCCATCCGGGGTGACCTGGCGCGATGGGTTGAAGACCACGTGGATGCGCTGGTCAGGGCCTTCACTTCTGACGATGATGGGGTGGTAGTCGTTGTAGATGAAGGCGATGTGGTTGACGACGGCGATGCCGGCGCCGGTGAAGGTGGAGGCGACGCCAACGACGGCGACAGCGATGCTAGCGGTGCGTCTGAAGATGACATGGGGGACGCGGCGAGCGACATATCCGGCTGATCCCGCCTTTCCATGTTGTTTACCCTGTAAAAACTTGGGCGTGGCCCCTAAAGATTGTGAGAGCATTTTGAGAGGGGGATCCCCTCATGTAAACAAATCACAGCTTTTTATCCTTCTATGTCAAATTGGGTATGCGTCTTCACGAACTCACGTATGCTGGGTAGGGTCGCTGTTGCGGTTTACCTTAGCCTGGACGAGCCGAAAACCGGCTCAAGAGGTTGTGGGTTTCTGGGAAGCTCCTGAGGAATTCGTCGACACGCCCGAGGGGGCCGCGTGATAAGCGAGCACCAGCCACGGCGCGACACGTGCGCGGCTCGTCTGCTTCATGCCCAGCCTCGCTCGCAAGGGGCCCGTGATGGGGGAGCGACAGGCGCGAACTCCGAAATAAGGCAAGAACCAGACTGCGAGAAATATCTCGAACGAGAAAAGGCATCCTCCCGCGTGCATCAAATGAAATTTCAACTTCAACTTAAATCCAAATCCAGAAGGCAGGGTTACAGAAAAGAGATCCAAAGCAAATGGCCGCGTCCGGCTCCTAGTCTAGTCTTCGACGTCTTCTCACTAGCTCGGAGCTAAGTGCTGCCACCGGGCATGGGAGGGAGCCCCCGAGGCCCGAGGGTGGCTCTCCTGAGGCTCTGGGGCGTGTACAGCCCCACTCATTATTACATGAGAGTGTCACGGGCGGCGATCTTCACAGGTGTGATCCTTACTTCTCATCGCCTGATGAGGGCCCCGCCTTGCGCCACCCCCTACCACCGCCGGGATGACCGAAAACTAGGACGGCCCAATGAGGGCAAAGAGGACGCCAGCGGCACCATCGGCGACCACGGGTCCTCTGCCGGGGGAAAGGTCACCATCGCCACCCCAGCAGAGGGCCTACCTCCGGGCGTTGCCTTGCTCCGTGCGACGCGGGGAGGGGCCTTGCTCCTGGCCCCTCCCACGCAGCCCCCAGTGGGTCTCTCTTGATGGGGCGGGCATTGCCGTGCCAGAACCATCACCTGGCGCCGTGACCTGGTTCATCTGTGACGCATGGTTAATGTAAGCTTTCCCCTGAGGGATTAGTGGTACCATGCATCTGTTGTCGACGGCGCGGCTGGTGGGGCTCTCTAGCGGCTCCTAGAAGGCTTAAGCTCCTAACGCCTCCTCCTCCCATCCTGGCCCGAGGAACGAGCCGGGGTCGTCCTCCAGCGTGTACTCCTAGTCCATCATGCGGGGCACGTAGGCCTCCGAGGCCGATGCCCCGAAGACCTCGACGAAGTGCCCCACGCTCCATGTCGCTCGGCCTGTCACGTTGTCCTGAGGATGGCGGGGCGGTGCTTCGATGGGGCCGTGTGCGATGACGCTTGTGCCCGCACCTATCTGAGGTGGCGCGGGTGCGAGGGGGTGCCCTCCGCCGTGGATTGTGCTGATGTCGACGAAGCCCCCGGGCGCACTTGGGGGTACGCGGGCGCGGCGAGGCCCGCCGTGGGATCCTGCCGCTGCCTGGGGCGTGAGCTGGTAACAGAAAGGCGGTGCTCCCGTAGCCGCCGCGTCCAGTAGGTCGGTGACGCGTTCCAGTAGTGCATCTCGGACGCTCTCCATCAGTCGGCATCGCAATAGCTCCCGTGCCACCGTGAGCGTAGCCCGCATGTTCGCCTGCTCCCTCCTGGTGTGCGGCGCCGTCGCCACGGCGTGGCTTGCGGCCCTTGCAGCAGCTCGCGTCTGTCTGGGAGTAAGAGCAGAGGGTGAGTGACCGCGCCGCCCACGCCCCATGGTGTTTGGCGGTGCGCGTGCCGCCTGAGACGCGGGGTTGAGGTCTTCTTGAGCAGGCGGCGCCGCCCAGGTGGGCCAGGCTGCCCAGCGGTCGTCGTCAGCCCTCGGGTCACCGAACATCGGAACCGCGGAGTGTTGGCGGATCGATTGGTGGGGAAGAGGCTCCGACGCACCCCTACCTGGCGCGCCAAATGTTAGATCACGAGTTCCGGTAAAACCCTTAAGGTTCGAACACTCGGGTGGACGCGAAGATCTCCCCCCTACCGATCCACGTCCTAGCTCAGCTAAGATCTTACGAACTAACTCAACAAACTCGCAACACAAATGGACACAAGGTTTATACTGGTTCGGGACACAGTTGTGGTGTAATACCCTACTCCAGTGTGGTGGTGGTGGATTGCCTCTGGGGCTGATGATGGACAGTACAAGGGGAAGAACAGCCTCCTGAGGTTGAGGTGTTCTTGTGCTTGGTGAACTTGTGTGTGTGAGGATCTGATTCACTCTCCTCCAATCGATCGATCCCTCCTTCCAATCGATCAATCCCTGATAACCCACAAGTATATGGGATCGCAACAATTTTCGAGGGTAGAGTATTCAACCCAAATTTATTGATTCAACACAAGGGGAGCCAAAGAATATTCTCAAGTATTAGCAGCTGAGTTGTCAATTCAACCACACCTGGAAACTTAATATCTGCAGTGAAGTGTTTAGTAGCAAAGTAATATGATAGTAGTGATAACGGTAGCAAAAGGTAACAATAGTAAAAGTAATGTTTTTGGTATTTTGTAGTGATGATAGCAATAGCAACAAAAAAGTAAATAAGCGAAGAACAATATATGGAAAGCTCGTAGGCAATGGATCAGTGATGGAGAATTATGCCGGATGCGGTTTATCATGTAACAGTCATAACCTAGGGTGACACAGAACTAGCTCCAGTTCATTGATATAATGTAGGCATGTATTCCGAACATAGTCATACGTGCTTATGGAAAAGAACTTGCATGACATCTTTTGTCCTACCCTCCCGTGGCAGCGGGGTCCTTACGGAAACTAAGGGATATTAAGGCCTCCTTTTAATAGAGAACCGGAACAAAGCATTAACACATAGTGAATACATGAACTCCTCAAACTACGGTCATCATCGGTAAGTATCCCGATTATTGTCACTTCGGGGTTAACAGATCGTAACACATAATAGGTGACTATAGACTTCCAAGATAGGATCAAGAACACTCATATATTGATGAAAACATAATTGGTTCAGATCTGAAATCATGGCACTCGGGCCCTAGTGAAAAGCATTAAGCATAGCAAAGTCATAGCAACATCAATCTCAGAACATAGTGGACACTAGGGATCAAACCCTAACAAAACTAACTCGATTACATGATAGATCCCATCCAACCCATCACCGTCCAGCAAGCCTATGAAGGAATTACTCACGCACGGCGGTGAGCATCATGAAATTGGTGATGGAGGATGGTTGATGATGACGATGGCGACGGATTCCCCTCTCTGGAGCCCCGAACGGGCTCTAGATCAGCCCTCCCGAGAGGTTTTAGGGCTTGGCGGCGGCTCCGTATCATAAAACGCGATGATTTCTTCTCTCTGATTTTTTTCTCCCCAAAACTCAAAATATGGAGGTGGAGTTGGAGTCGGAGAGGCAATAGGGGACCCACGAGGTAGGGGGGCGCGCCCCCCACCCTCGTGGCAAGGTGGTGCCCCCCTGGCCTTCATCTTTGGCATGTATTCTTCTTATTTTCTGAAAGTGTCTCCGTGAAGTTTCAGGTCATTCCGAGAATGTCTCCTGCACATAAATAACACCATGGTAATTCTGCTGAAAACAGCGTCAGTCTGGGTTATTTCCATTCAAATCATGCAAGTTAGAGTCCAAAACAAGGGCAAAAGTGTTTGGAAAAGTAGATACGTTGGAGACGTATCAACTCCCCCAAGCTTAAACCTTTGCTTGTCCTCAAGCAATTCAGTTGACAAACTGAAAGTGATAAAGAAAAACTTTTACAAACTCTGCTTGCTCTTGTTGTTGTAAATATGTAAAGCCAACATTCAAGTTTTCAGCAAAGATTATAACTAACCACATTTGCAATAACGCATAGGTCTCAAGTTTACTCATATCAATAGCATAATAGACTAGCAAGCCATAATAATAAATCTCGGATGACAACACTTTCTCAAAACAATCATAATATGATATAACAGGATGGTATCTCGCTAGCCCTTTCTGAGACCGCAAAACATAAATGCAGAGCACCTTTAAAGACCAAGGACTGACTAGACATTGTAATTCATGGTAAAAGAGATCCAGTCAAGTCATACTCAATGTAAACTAACAATAATGAGTGCAAATGACAGCAGTGCTCTCCAACTGGTGCTTTTTAATAAGAGGATGATGACTCAGCATAAAAGTAAATAGATAGGCCCTTCACAGATGGAAGCTGGGATTTGTAGAGGTGCCAGAGCTCGGTTTTGAAACAGAGGTGAATAATATTTTGAGCGGTATACTTTCATTGTCAACATAACAACCAAGAGATGGCAATATCTTCCATGCTACACACATTATAGGCAGTTCCCAAACAAAATGGTAAAGTTTATACTCCCCTTCCACCAACAAGCATCAATCCATGGCTTGCTCAAAACAACGAGTGCCTCCAACTAACAAGAGTCCCAGGGGGAGTTTTGTTTGCAATTATTTTGATTTAGTTTGCATAAAGCATGTGACTGGGCATCCCGGTGACCAGCCATTTATCTCTTGAATGAGGAGCGGAGTCCACTCCTCTTGAGAATAACCCGCCTAACATGGAATATACAGACAACCCTAGTTGATACATGAGCTATTCGAGCATACAAAACATGATATTTATTTGAAGGTCTAGAGTTTGTCACATACAAATTTACTTGGAATGGCAGGTAGATACCGTATATAGGTAGGTATAGTGGACTCATGTGGGATAACTTTGGGGTTTAAGGGATTTGGATGCACAAGCAGTATTCCCGCTTAGTACAGGTGAAGGCTAGCAGAAGACTGGGAAGCGACCAGCTAGAGAGCGACAACAGTCATGAACATGCATTAAAATTAATCAACACCGAATGCAAGCATGAGTAGGATATAATCCACCATGAACATAAATATCGTGAAGGCTATGTTGATTTTGTTTCAACTACATGCGTGAACATGTGCCAAGTCAAGTCACTTAAATCATTCAGAGGAGGATACCACCCTAGCATACCACATCATAACCATTTTAATAGCATGTTGGCACGCAAGGTAAACCATTATAACTCATAGCTAATCAAGCATGGCACAAGAAACTATGATCTCTAGTTGTCATTGCAAACATGTTTATTCATAATAGGCTGAATCAGGAACGATGAACTAATCATATTTACAAAAACAAAAGAGGTCGAGTTCATACCAGCTTTTCTCATCTCAGCCAGTCCATCATATAAGATCATAATTGCCTTTCACTTGCATGACCGAACAATGTGAATAATAATAATAGTGCACCTGCGTTGGACTAAGCTGGAATCTGCAAGCATTCAATAAACATGAGAAGACAAGGCAATACGGGCTCTTTTGTCAGATCAACAATAATGCATATAAGAGCCACTTCAACAGTTTAATTATGTTCTTCTCCTATCGACCCCCAAAGAAAAGAAATAAAACTATTTACACGGGAAAGCTCCCAACAAGGAAAAGAAGAACAGGAAATATTTTTGGGTTTTCTTTTTAATTACTACTACAAGCATGTAAAGTAAATTAATTAAAATCTACAACTATTTTTTTGTTTTTTCTTAAGGCTTATTAAACACACAAGAAGAAAGCATAAAAAGGAAAGTAAACTAGAATGGATGATACAATGAAAAAGTATGAGCACCAACATCTATCAATGAGTGTGTGAACATGAATGTAATGTCGGTGAGAAATACGTACTCCCCCAAGCTTAGGCTTTTGGCCTAAGTTGGTCTATGGCCACGATTGGCCTAGCTGATATCCATAATAGTAGCTGGGGTCATACTGTGATGCATCAGCTATCGCCTGCTGAGCTGCAGCGTGGCGACGAGCGGCCTCCTCTCTCCTCTCGTACTCATCTGCCTCCTCTCTGGTAATGGTATATCCTCCTTTTGCCTGATAATCAAAGAAAGCAGGAGCAGGGAGAGTAATATGGACAGCACAGCGTCTGTCAAAGATTAGTCGATGCTGGAGAGGTGATTCGTTCCTCTCGACAAACTGGTGGTGAACCATAGCATTAAAATCTAGATAGGCAGCAGGTAATTCAATATCATCTTCGCGTACATCTATACCAAGAAAATTAGCTATGCGGGTTGCATAAATTCCACCAAAGAAATCTCCATTACGTCTATTAAGATGCAACCTACGTGCAACAATGGCTCCCAAATTATATGATTTGTCTCCTAACATAACACTCCTAAGAATACTGAGGTCAGGAACACACATGTGACATGCCTCATCTTTACCATTTATGAATCTACCTATGAAGAGAGCAAAATAATGTATAGCTGGAAAGTGAATGCCCCCTATGGTAGCTTGTGTAATATCTCTAGATTCTCCCATAGTTATATTAGCAAGAAAATCTCTAAATTCAGATTTGCGAGGATCCCTTATACTACCCCATTGTGGAAGTTTGCATGCAATGGTAAAATCCTCTAAGTCCATAGTGTAAGATTTATCATAAAAATCAAACACGACAATTGGAGAATTACGTGAAGTTGAAAATTCAAACCTCCTCACAAAGGTACTGGTGAGATAGTGATACTGGCTGCACTTCTCTTCCTCGAAGCTCACAAGAACAGCGTTACGCAAATATGCGTTAAATTCTTCCTTAATTCCCGCTCGATCCATAAAGTTCTCAGAAGGCCATTCACAAGGACGCACTAGAACGTCTCTTGGTGGCTCTTCATCAGCATCACGCATTGCAAGCCTGGGTCCTTGCTTCCTTGAAGAACCACCTTGGAACATTTTCCTAAGCATATTTCTTCCTCTGAAAAATTCTAATTTTTTTAGTAACTTCAAAATAAAAGTAAACCAAACTCAATAATATTGATAGCAACTACTCCTACAAGTGCCTAGGGCCTATATCATGCATCAAAACTACTTTTGACCATATAAATTTTACATGCAAGCTCAAGAACAGGGTCACCTAAGCAGCAAAAATTTGCAATGAATAAAGCACTAGAACAAAAACTAATTGGACCAATGGAGAAGTCACATACCAAGGAACAATCTCCCCAAGCAGTTTTGTGAGAGGTGCTTTGAGCAAGGAGATCGAAATGGCAGCAAAACGAGCTTTAACTCGTGCTTGAGCTGGATATTCGTGTTTGGGGAAGGAAGATGAAGTGTGTGGGTGCAGGAATAAGTAGAGGAGGGCCACTGTGGGCCCACGAGGCAGGGGGCGCGCCCTAGAGGGGTGGGCGTGCCCTCCACCCTCGTGGGCGGGTGGTTGACCCCCTGGTGTGTTCTCAGTTCCATAAATCCTCAAATATTCGAGAAAAAATCATATTTAAATTTCAGGGCATTTGGAGAATTTTTATTTTCGAGGTATTTTTATATTGCATGGATAATCAGATGACAGACAGAAAAATATTTATTTTATTTTATTTAATATAAATAATAGAAAGTAAAAGTGGGGTACAGAAGGTTGTGCCTTCTAGTTTCATCCATCTCATGATCATCAAAAGGAATCCACTAACAAGGTTGATCAAGTCTTGTTAACGAACTCATTCCGAATAACATGGAACCGGAGAAATTTCGAATAACACTATGTTACCTCAACGGGGAAATGCACATCCCCAATAATAAGAATATCATATTTCTTCTTGACAATAGGAAGAGGAAATTCAAAACCTCCAAATATAATAGATGAAAATTTTCCAATAGAGTTGATACTATGAACTTGAGGTTGTTTCCTCGGAAAGTGTACGGTATGCTCATTACCATTAACATGAAAAGTGACATTGCCTTTAGTGCAGTCAATAACAGCCCCTGCAATATTCAAAAAGGGTCTTCCAAGAATAATAGACATACTATCGTCCTCGGGAATATCAAGAATAATAAAGTCCGTTAAAATAGTAACGTTTGCAACTACAATAGGCACATCCTCACAAATACCGACATGTATAGCAATTGATTTATCAGCCATTTGCAAAGATATTTCAGTAGGTGTCAACTTATTCAAATCAAGTCTACGATATAAAGAGAGAGGCATAACACTAACACCGGCTCCAAGATCACATAAAGCAGTTTTAACATAGTTTCTTTTAATAGAGCATGGTATAGTGGGTACTCCTCGATCTCCAAGTTCCTTTGGTATTCCACCCTTAAAAGTATAATTAGCAAGCATGGTGGAAATTTGAGCTTCCGGTATCTTTCTTTTATTTGTAATAATATCTTTCATGTACTTAGCATAAGGATTGGTTTTAAGCATATCAGTTAATCGCATACGCAAAAAGATAGGTCTAATCATTTCAGCAAAGCGCTCAAAATCCTCATCATCCTTTTTCTTGGAAGGTTTGGGAGGAAAAGGCATGGGTTTATGAACCCAAGGCTCTCTTTCTTTACCATGTTTCCTAGCAACAAAATCTTTCTTATCATAAGGTTGATTCTTTGATTGTGGGTTATCAAGATCAACATCATGTTCAATTTATATATCATTATCATTACTAGGTTGAGCATCATCATGAACATTATCATTAGTTTCAGGTTCATTAACAGATTGAGTTTCAGCATCAGAAATAGAATATCATTTGGATTCTCAGGTGTTTCAACAATAGGATCACTAGAAGCATGCAAAGTCTTATCATTTTTCTTTTTCTTCTTTTTAGAAGAACTAGGTGCATCTATATTATTTCTCTGAGAATCTTGATCAATTCTCTTAGGATGGCCTTCAAGATACAAAGGTTCCTGAGTCATTCTACCAGTTCTAGTAGCCACTCTAACAACATTATCATTATCTTTACTATTCAATTCATTGAGCAAATCATTTTGGGCTTTAAGTACTTGTTCTACTTGAGTGGTAACCATAGAAGCATGTTTACTAATAAGTTTAAGTTCACCTTTGACATTAGCCATATAATCACCCAAGTGTCCAAGCATATTTGAATGATATTTCAGTTGTCTACCAAAATAAGCATTAAAGTCTTCTTGCTTAGCCATAAATTTATCAAACTCGTCTAAGCATGGGCCAGCAAACTTAGTAAATGGGATTACAACTTTATCATATCTATAGAGAGAATTTACCTTTACTACCTGTGTCGGGTTATCAAGACCATGAGTTTCTTCAACAGGCAAAGGATTTGGATTATATGTTTCTTCAATAGGCGGTAAATTAAGACCATGTATTTCTTCAATAGGAGGTAAATTCTTAACATCTTCATCTTTAATACCTTTTTCTTTCATAGATTTCTTTGCCTCTTGCATATCTTCAGGACTGAGAAATAGAATACCCCTCTTCTTCGGAGTTGGTTTAGGAATAGGCTCAGGAATTGGCTCCGGATGTGTCCAATTATTTTCATTTGTCAACATATTATTCAATAGAATTTCAGCTTCATCCGGTGTTCTTTCCCTGAAAACAGATCCAGCACAACTATCCAGGTAATCTCTGGAGGCATCGGTTAGTCCATTATAAAAGATATCAAGTATTTCATTTTTCTTAAGAGGATGATCAGGAAAAGCATTAAGTAATTGGAGAAGCCTCCCCCAAGCTTGTGGGAGACTCTCTTCTTCAATTTGCACAAAATTATATATATATATATCCCTTAAAGCAGCTTGTTTCTTATGAGCAGGGAAATATTTAGCAGAGAAGTAATAAATCATATCCTGTGGACTACGCACACAACTAAGATCAAGAGAATTAAACCATATCTTAGCATCACCCTTTAATGAGAACGGAAATATTTTAAGGATGTAAAAGTAGCGAGTTCTCTCATCTTTAGTGAACAGGGTAGCTATATCATTCAGTTTAGTAAGATGTGCCACAACAGTTTCAAATTCATAACCATGAAAAGGATCAGATTCAACCAAAGCAATTATATCATGATCAACAGAGAATTCATAATCCTTATCAGTAACAAAGATAGGTGAAGCAGCAAAAGCAAGGTCAGGTTTCATTCTAGCATTCAGAGATTGCTTACTCCATTTAGCTAATAATCTTTTAAGTTCAGCTTTATTTCTGCAAGCTAAAATAGCTAAAAGAAGCATCTTGATCAAAAACATAACCCTTAGGAATGGCAAGTGGTTCTTCATCATCACTTTCATCAGTATCATCAGATTCAATATTTTCAATTTCTCTAGCCCTAGCAAGTTGTTCATCAAGAAAATCACTAAGTGGCATAGTAGTATCAGGCATAGAGGTAGTTTCATCATAAGTATCATGCATAGCAGAAGTGGCTTCATCAATAACATGCGACATATCAGAACGAATAGTAGAAGCAGGTGTAGGTGTCGCAAACTTACTCATAACAGAAGGTGAATCAAGTGCAGAACTAGATGACAGTTCCTTACCTCCCCTCGTAGTTGAGGGATAGATCTTGGTTTTTGGATCTCTCAAGTTCTTCATAATGGTAAGCAGATATATATCCCAAGTGACTCAAAGAATAGAGCTATGCTCCCCGGCAACGGCGCCAGAAAATAGTCTTGATAACCCACAAGTATAGGGGATCGAAACAGTTTTCGAGGGTAGAGTATTCAACCCAAATTTATTGATTCGACACAAGGGGAGCCAAATAATATTCTCAAGTATTAGCAGCTGAGTTGTCAATTCAACCACACCTGGAAACTTAATATCTGCAGTGAAGTGTTTAGTAGCAAAGTAATATGATAGTAGTGATAACGGTAGCAAAAGGTAACAATAGTAAAAGTAATGTTTTTGGTATTTTGTAGTGATGATAGCAATAGCAACGAAAAAGTAAATAAGCGAAGAACAATATATGGAAAGCTCGTAGGCAATGGATCAATGATGGAGAATTATGCCGGATGCGGTAGATCATGTAACAGTCATAACCTAGGGTGACACAGAACTAGCTCCAGTTCATTGATATAATGTAGGCATGTATTCCGAACATAGTCATACGTGCTTATGGAAAAGAACTTGCATGACATCTTTTGTCCTACCCTCCCGTGGCAGCGGGGTCCTTACGGAAACTAAGGGATATTAAGGCCTCCTTTTAATAGAGAACCGGAACAAAGCATTGACACATAGTGAATACATGAACTCCTCAAACTACGGTCATCACCGGTAAGTATGCCGATTATTGTCACTTCGGGGTTAACAGATTGTAACACATAATAGGTGACCATAGACTTGCAAGATAGGATCAAGAACACTCATATATTGATGAAAACATAATTGGTTCAGATCTGAAATCATGGCACTTGGGCCCTAGTGACAAGCATTAAGCATAGCAAAATCATAGCAACATCAATCTCAGAACATAGTGGACACTAGGGATCAAACCCTAACAAAACTAACTCGATTACATGATAGATCCCATCCAACCCATCACCGTCCAGCAAGCCTACGATGGAATTACTCACGCACGGCGGTGAGCATCATGAAATTAGTGATGGAGGATGGTTGATGATGATGATGATGACGGATTCCCCTCTCTGGAGCCCCGAACGGACTCCAGATCAGCCCTCCCGAGAGGTTTTAGGGCTTGGCGGCGGCTCCGTATCGTAAAACGCGATGATTTCTTTTCTCTGATTTTTCTCCCCCTGAAACTCAATATATGGAGGTGGAGTTGGAGTCGGAGAGGCAACAGGGGGCCCACGAGGTAGGGGGGCGCCCCCCCACCCTCGTGGCAAGGTGGTGGCCCCCTGGCCTTCATCTTTGGCAGGTATTTTTCTTATTTTCTGAAAATTGTCTCCGTGAAGTTTCAGGTCATTCCGAGAACGTTTGTTCCTACACATAAAGGTAATTCTGCTGAAAACAACGTCAGTCCGGGTTAGATCCATTCAAATCATGCAAGTTAGAGTCCAAAATAAGGGCAAAAGTGTTTGGAAAAGTAGATACGTTGGAGACGTATCAATCCCCCTAGCTATGGTGGTTGCTAGTCCTATTTATAGAGGTCCTGATCCTCTCCCCAAATATTGAGGGGGAAGGGAGCCAACAATGGCCAATTTGAAAGGAGACAACTAGTACAGCTTATCCTGACAAAAGTGGTCTTCGCCTGCAAAAGGCTCTGGTGGTGACGCCGCCTTGGGATCCATGGTGACCTCCATCTTGCCGTCCTACTAGTCTTGGTCTTGTTGCACCGATATGGAAACCTTTGCTTGATGCCTCGGTACTCCACGCCTGCGCTTACCCCCTTAGCACCAAAGAGGAAACAAGGACGCCGCGCACGCTGGCGCCCGCCTGGTCTCGATCGTCATGGCTCACATCATGAGAACCTCGCGAGGTTTGCCGTGCCTTGATCTCTCTGCCCCTCGCGAGCCTATCTGGTGAGGCCGTTTCTGAGGAGGTCTTGCGTCGTCCGCCTCACGAGGCTTGGCCCCTCGCGAAGGTCTTGAATGCCTTGTTGATGAAGATGGGCCGTACAGGCTTGCTAGCAAAGCCACGCCGTGGGCCGCAGGTAGGCAAGTTTGGGGACCCCCGTTCCCAGAATGCCGACAGGGGGTCTTTAGTACCGGTTGGAGCCACGAACCGGTACTAAAGGGGGTCGCTTCCCGCCGCTTGGCCTCGCCAAATTTGACCTTTAGTACCGGTTGGTGGCTCCAACCGGTACTAAAGGCCGCTCCTATATATACAACACTTACGAAAATTTCAGTTAGTTTCTTCTTCTTAGTCGTCGTGCCCGTCCCCGTCGTCGCCCCCGTCACGCGCGTCCGTCCCCGTCGCCGTCACCGTCCCCGTCGTCGCCCCTGTCCCCGTCATACGTCGATCGTGCGCGCCCGTCCCCGCCCTCATCGCCCCCGGCCCGTCCCCAGCTGTACGTCGCCGCCCCGGCCTGTCCCCGTCGCCTCGCATCTCCGGTTGTCGCCTCGCTGTAAGATCGATCTCCCCGGCCCTGCCGCGCCATGGCCGGCGGCCTCACATACACACACAGTACACACACACAAACAGAGACATATTTTTCTTAATGATTTTTTCTATTTTCTGTTTTTTAGTTTTTTATACTTTTAGTTTATATAAATGTTAGATTAATGTGAATTGTTAGATGATTATATATATATATATATATTTTAGATATTAATGTCAAATGTTAGATGAATTAGATAGAAATATATGTTAGATATTAATGTCAAACTAGTAGGATGCCCGTGCTTCGCTACGGGGTCACACAAGATTTGGTAGATTTAAGTTATAGTGAGGAACTTATATGTTGCTATAGACAATAAAAAAATACCGACAGATTGATTGAACAGTGTTATAGTTGATGTGTACATATTAAGCATGATCAAACATATGGTATCCAATCGATAAACCGTGTAATCGAAGCCAAACATTTCCTTTTTCATCTAGGTGGATTTAAGTTATAGTGAAGAACACATATGTTGCTATGAAGCGAAAAATGAATCTAGATGCATCACCACCATGAAGAGAAGAAATATTCCAGATATAACTCACACATCTAGTTCACTGAATTAGTTATATACCTTAGGTATCTATCGAGCCATGGAATCATTTGTCAAGCATATTATACCCTTCTTTTTGTTGTTGGCACAAAACATATGCGCCAACAATATTAGTTATGAAGTTTTCACTTCATCCATGTGCTCACATAAGAGGATATCAGACAATAACTACTCCATACATAACTTTCTGTGATATATTTATACAAAGGAAAAAATTGAGCCTATAAAGGTTCTGTAGCATACTTAGACAAAATGAAAAAAAACAATGAACAACACTTGCAATACATTTTGTACCGAGCAATGAAACAAAATGTACAGTAAAAGATGCTTTGAATCATGTGTATATAGAACAACCAAGTGCACATGTACATGCACACAGACACAAAATTAGTACTGGATCTGTTCTACTCCAGGTTTTATGCAACTGGGACAACCCTAAATAACATACAACAATGCAATTATGGTGTTGTTCAACAAGTCATCTTCTCTTCTATTGGCAGTAAGGTGCCCGTGCTACACTACAGGGTCACAAAAGATCTGGTGAAACATTGTTTACTTAAATCATGTCAAAGAGCCAGTTCATTGCTACGGAACAATAACTAATGTTCCTCTTGACATTGTTGAAACGATGTTATGTAGTTGATAGGTACGCATTGAGCACAAGCAAACATGTGGTTTCTGACCCTTCTTTTAGTAGAAACAATTCTTTTTTTACAAAGAACCCATTTCTATACACCATTTCAAGGAGATGCAATTCCATACTTCATGCCGTTTGTGGGAAGGAAGACGAGAACCTATCTCCTCGTCTAAGCCAAATATTTTCTTCATCATATTCACATCGCGGGAAGATATTTTTATCTCTTTACTCGGCTTTCTCATTGCTCACTGCAAATGCAAAATCTGACCACAAACATTGCAAAATCTGACCACTGACCACACACATTTCACAATTGTGACGACACTCTGAAGCCAAGAAAACTCATATGAAAAATGAAACACAAATAAGACATGTTATACATAACTTGCATACATAAGATAGTATATTAAAATAAAAAAGTGTTGCATGTGCATGGATATTTGGCATTGCAATACAGAATGCACCATAAATGGCTCTCATCTGAAGTTTATTCATACAATGTAAATATCTGCCACATGCAAGAACTGAGCTTCTACACATATTCTAGTGTAGTAGTTATACATTGTTATGGAACAACATCTGCATAAACATCATATGACAAAATATTCAACAATTCATTTAGAGGGGTGATGTTGTTGGATTGTACTTGACTATCAAATAGTTAGTGAGAAATTCCACCAGTCTCCCTCCTCCCGCCTCCCCTGTTTTCTGACGTTTGGTGCCTTCACCTCGAACCGTCCCCTCTCTCCTATGTTTTGATCCTAGATTAGTACACGTGCACTGCAACATCATACTGTATTAAAACAAATCAGATCTCACTGAGAAAAAAAATCAGTATGGTGAGATCACTCTACCTCTTTCTTTCTCATGTGCTCCCCCACCAAGCACTCAAGCATATCAAGCATTATAAATGTGTAAATTGTAATAAAGAAACAAAACATGTTGTGATCTGAAAAAATGGTACTCTTAAAACACTAACATGGGAACTGCTCTTTTTTGAAAATCACCAAATCAATAGTTTCTTCGCAAAAAAGATGTACGTTTTTAGAAGACAAATATGTTTGTTGTAAAAAGTTCAGATTTTTCTATTCTTATTTTGTTTATTTCACCGTTCTTCCGAGAGCTGCTCATGCTCCATATTGAATATATGACTTTATGTTGTTGAATCTTAAGAAAGACAAGGAAGTACGCTAGTTTAGGGACAAATCCAGCTTGTGAGCTAAACTTTACATGACGGCCAAAAGCTAAGAGTTAGATAATTGATGCACTCCTTTTCTTGTGAGAAGGCAAATTTTGATTAGATTTCATGAGACACCTCAAAATTATCCCTCAACTTATCAAGAGGAGCATCTGATGTGACCACGACCAAACAATACTTTGTCATACAGAGGGGCGAAGATGCAGGTCAGACAAAAGGAGCTCCACAAGGCAGGTCTCCTATGCCAAAAAGGAAGAACTTGGATTTCCATAGCCTCATGGTAAGGAAACTAAGTCATCAATTCCAATCTCAAATAAGGGTGATGTTGCGACGAAGAAAATACTGCAAGCCCTTTTGGCTACCTTAATCTCATATAACTACACAAGTGTATATATGTGTTTTTTGTAAAAAAAAGATTACTCAGATTGCGTTCGATACACAATGGTTAATATACAGTGAACCGGTATGTTACATTACTTAATACGACAAAGTGGAAAAGCTTACCTTTCTTCTCAGTGAGTAGAGCTTGAGAACTCACCCACTTATAAGATGACATTCGACAATGCTTGATCATGCCGCTCCATTTTCCTTGCACAAAATCTTGCAAGTACAAAAATCTGACACAGATCACAATGAAAAAAAATGAATATTAAATAGAAAATCTGGTAACAACCCGAGGGGATGGATCTCAATAATTTCCCCAAGTCTAAATTACTTCGTAGTTAATAAGGTACTTCGCAGATCCACAACCAATTCATTTCTAAACATGTTTAGGAGAGGCCATGGTTCCAAACACACAGCTGCATGGATCACACATCTCTGCTTCTTCGGGTCTGACAGAGAAACACAATACTTACAGAGTGGCGAACATGGTTGTGAACAAAAATGGTGGCTCGAGGTAGTTGGCACCAGTACTGCCGGGAACGAGTAACCCGCCACCAGCACAATTGCACAAATCATCCATGCCTACAACGTCCAGGCCTACTCAAGGTGGTCCTATTGCTGGTAGCCTCCATGGGTAGCATAAAAGAAACAAGCTCACATTGGAGGTTGAGAAGAGAATCTGAGTCAGGCACAAAAAGGAATCAACCCCAACGACCACACAGGGGAAAATGAAGTAACTTTAGAAAACAAACTTGGACATGGCAGCAACCGCCGTTGTCATCTTCTTCTCCGTCTCTGATGGCTTGCACAACATATCTTGTAGAAGAGACACAGGGGTAAGCTCGAAGCCAAATCCGATCTATTGGCACCCTAACTACAACATAAGATACAAAAGGGGAAGGATCTTCGCCCAACTCAAGTTCGGCTGTCACCGGGGAAGAAAGAGGAGGGGCTGAGCGCAGGAATTTGGGAGAGGTTCTCGTAGGCTCGGTGCCTTTCTAGACAGGATGAGAAAGGAGAACATCCAAACCATTGGTGTTCTGTTTTGGGGAACTTGGGGCATCCAGACTAAATCTTAGCGTTACATTTCAGATCGGACGGTGCAGATGACACAAAGGCAGACACACCATCATCACCAACTCACATTTTTATAGGAGTAGAGATTTCTTCGTTCATCGAGAGCTGCTCATGCTCCATATTGACTATATGACTTTATGTTGTTGAATCTTAAGAAAAACAAGGAAGTACGTTAGTTTAGGGACAAATCCAGCTTGTGAGCTAAACTTTACATGATGACCAAAAGCTAAGAATTAGATAATTGATGCACTCCTTTTCTTGTGAGAAGGCAAATTTTGGTTAGATTTCATGAGACACCTCAAAATTATCCCTCAACTTCTCAAGAGTAGCATCTGATGTGACCATGACCAAACAATACTTTGTCATACAGAGGGGCAAAGATGCAGGTCAGACAAAAGGAGATCCACAGGGCAGGTCTCCTATGCCAAAAAAGGAAGAAATTGGATTCCCATAGCCTCATGGTAATGGAACTAAGTCATCAATTCCAATCTCATATAAGGGTGATGTTGCGACGAAGAAAATAATGCAAGCCCTTTTGGCTACCTTAATCTCATATAACTACACAAGTGTATATATATGTGTTTTTTGTAAAAAAAAGATTACTCAGATTGCGTTCGATACACAATGGTTAATATACAGTGAACTGGTACATTACTTAATACAACAAAGTGGAAAAGCTTACCTTTCTTCTCCGTGAGTAGAGCTTGAGAACTCACCCACTTATAAGATGACATTTAGCAATGCTTGATCATGCCGCTCCATTCTCCTTGCACAAAATCTTGCAAGTACAAAAATCTGACACAGATCACAATGAAAAAAAGAGAATATTAAATAGAAAATCTGGTAACAACCAGAGGGTATGGATCTCAATAATTTCCCCAAGTCTAAATTACTTCACAGTTAATAAGGTACTTCACAGTTTCGCAACCAATTCGTTTCTAAACATGTTCAGGAGAGGCCATGGTTCCAAACACACAGCTGCACAGATCACACATCTCTGCTTCTTCGGGTCTGACAAAGAAACACAATACTTACAGAGTGGCGAACATGGTTGTGAACAAAAATGGTGGCTCGAGGTAGTTGGCACCAGTACTGCCGGGAATGAGTAACTCACCACCAGCACAATTTCACAAATCTCCGTGCCTACAACGCCCAGGCCTACTCAAGGTGGTCCTATTGCTGGTAGCCTCCATGGGTAGCAAAGAGGAAACAAGCTCACATTGGAGGTTGGGAAGAGAACCTGAGTCAGGCACAAAAAGGAATCAATCCCAACAGCCACACAGGGGAAAACGAAGTAACTTTAGAAAACAAACTTGGACATGGCAGCAACTGCCGCTGTCATCTTCTTCTCCGTCTCTGATGGCTTGCACAACAGATCTAGAAGAAGAGACACAAGGGTAAGATCGAAGCCAAATCCGATCTATTGGCACCCTAACTACAACAAAAGATACAAAAGGGGAAGGATCTTCGCCCAACTCATGTTCGGCTGTCACCGGGGAAGAAAGAGGAGGGGCTGAGCGCAGGAATTTGGGAGAGGTTCTTGTAGGCTCGGTGCCTTTCTAGAGAGGAGGAGAAAGGAGAACATCCAAACTGTTGGTGTTCTGTTTTGGGGAACTTGGGACATCCATACTAAATCTCAGCCTTACATTTCAGATCGGACGGTGCAGATGACACAAAGGCAGACACACCATCATCACCAACTCACATTTTTATAGGAGTAGAGATGTTAGATGAATTAGATGAATTAGCTAGATATTAATGTTAGATGAGTTAGTTTTTTATACTTTTAGTTATAGATGAATTAGATATATTAAAGTTAGATGAATTAGATATATTAAATTTAGGTATATGAGATTTGATCATCTAATTAAAATTTTACTATATAGAACTAGCTACTTTATTTTTAGCAAGATAATTAATAGAACTAGTTTATTTTTAGTAAGTGCTTAGTTGAATTAATAGAACTAGTTGAATTAATAGAACTAGTTGAATTTGTTGAATTAATAGAACTAGTAAGTGTTTATCAATTAATGTTTCAACTATGAACATAGGAAATGTCGTCTGACGACGAAAACGATTTCGATATGTCTGAATACCGCGAAGACAAGCGCGGCTTGTGCGGCAGAAATTTCTTAGTTGATGATAGGCGTTTCAGCATCAAGCTGGATGAGACCTTCAAAGTGGATACAGTAAGTCACAACGACAAATCTTTTTTCATAATTAAGCATGACTTATGCTTCATTTGCTTCAACTTATAATTTTAAATTTTTACTATTCTACTAGCGTATCCCCTGCCATGCAAGAATTTTTGTCTTGGATAAGATAGGTTTCAGTCCTAACAAAACTATGGAGGTAAAGAGAGTTTACTTAAAGACCGAGCATGGTTATACCTTCGACGTCAAATTATACAATGCAGACACCTACACCTATTTTGAATGCAAAACTTGGCAAGCACTATGCAAGGCTTATGCATTTGAGCCTGATATGGTTATCACCTTTGATATTCGTCCGGAAGATGATATTGAAGGTAATAGAGACATTTGGATCGATGTGTAGGCGCATCCAGTTCTACCATTGTGTGAGTTTCTCAACCATATTTATGTCTTCGATATTGTTTATTCAAAAATAGTTGACAACTAATTTCTATTGACAACTTATTTCCATTCAAGCAATCATGTCCGGCGCTTGGTAGATAGGACCATCCACTGTCCCGGGGCTGAACTAAACTGCGAGGAGATAAGTTATTATGTTTCATGGCTTGACGATCTTGATGCTATCAAGAGAAATTATTTTCCTGAACTTGAAAATCTTAGTACTCAAAACGTGCGACCAATAGTGTTCGTATTGAACTATAGTCACATCTACTTAGGCAAGATGGTAATATTTTTACTATTTGTCCTCAGTGCATCTTTTGCATACATTATTTTTTAAGCTAAGCTTCATTGCTAAGTATGTTACTATACGATGCATGTTCTTCAACAGGGACTCCCGATGATAGTTGTGCCTCAATGGATCGAGACTAAAGGTCGCATGTCAATAGTTAGCTTACGACCAAGACATCCTACATCGCACATGAGTGCATTCAGGATTTCTAAAACCGGGGAATGCTTAATGGTGAAAGACTGGAGCAAAAATGTGAAGGATCGCAGAGAAGTAACTAGGGGGCAACAATGAGAAGCGCAGCCCACGATTAGGAGACAGGTTCATTTGCATGCTCCAATATGATGAATCAGGAGAGCTACACATGTTCTATGCTATTTTACCCGAGAGAGAGCAGCATGAGTGATTAGCTAGTTCATGCTCTTAGTACTTATCCTCTCATGTCCGTGTTTTTCGTCCTGAACTTAATCTCAAAGTGATTTGCTTTTGTGGTCTTATGAACGCTTATAATCTCATGAACATGTTGAACTCGATGATATCTTTGCTTCTGGTACAAGTGAATGTTTCTTCTTTAAGCTAGTGTTGGTGGTGATTAGATAGCGGTAATGACTATGATGATTAAATAGTGGTAATAACGACTATGATGATTATTAGCTAGCTAGTGTTGTTGGTGATGATATGATGCAAGAGTTTTTATATTAATATGATGATGATGAGTTATTATATTATTTATGAGAGAAACTGTAGATTAGTTTCAAGGATGGATATCCTGGCTAAGTGATCAAGTAATATGCCATATCCATATTACTTGATCACTTAGGACGATCCATATCCACTTCAAACTAATCCGCGGTACTTTCACCTAGTGATTTAACAACTCGTTATAATGTAAAAACAATCTCTAAATTAAATGGAAAACACAAAATTAAAGGAAAAATAAAAATAAAACCAAAACTCCCAACCTTTAGTATCGGTTGGTGTTACCAACCGGTACTAAAGGTCTCCACGCCCCCGGCCCTGGCTCATGCCACGTGGTGGCCCTTTAGTGGTGGTTCGTGCTGAACCGGTACTAAGGGGGGGACCTTTAGTCCCCACCCTTTAGTGACGGTTACAGAACCGGCACTAAAGTCCCTTACAAACCGGTGCTAAAGCCTGGTTCTGCACTAGTGTTAGTGTAGTGAGCATCGGCCTCGCCCATGGTGATGCGAGCATGGGCGGGCGAGGATGGTGGCGTCGGCTCATCATTGTCCGCTTCTTCCATTGGGGATTCCGCAACACTGGCCTCCGGTGAGCTCGTCTGTCCGCCGTCCTGCCAGCCTACTACAATGGCGGCGATCTCCTTCTTCTGCATGGACAAGAGGTTGTCCCAAAGTGATTTGGATCACGAGGAGGCCATGGCGGGCGTGGTGCCGAGATGAGATAGGGAGCGGAGCAGGTTGGATGCGGCTATTGCCGGGCCTGGACTTTAAATAGTGGGCCGATGGAAGGCAAGTGGAGAGATGGTTAATGGTGGGTGGCAGACAGGTGGCGTCGAAGCAGATTCCTCGACACATGTTTAACGTAGGGAGGTGGATCAACGGGCTGCCATTTGAACATGAGCAATCGTGTGATCGGGAAGCTGCGGCCAATGCTCTCGGCCGGCACGCCGCTTCAATGCCGGAGCGACGTGAGAGGTCGCGT
Source organism: Triticum aestivum (assembly GCF_018294505.1). Classification (NCBI taxonomy): domain Eukaryota; kingdom Viridiplantae; phylum Streptophyta; class Magnoliopsida; order Poales; family Poaceae; genus Triticum; species Triticum aestivum. The sequence goes on along the minus strand of NC_057797.1, from coordinate 178,839,209 downwards.
CTACTCTAGGCAGGCATGAATGCGGCACTGACACTCTAGAGCGGCGCTAACTGCTTCAGGCGGGAAAGCGCGCATGCGAGGGAGAGTTTTGGTGGGCTAGGTTTGTCAGAAGCGGGCATGGCAGTGGTTCGGACGATCACAAAGCCCCCCCCCCCCGTTTGCTTCCGGTTCGCGGGAAAAATGACATTCAGACTGCCGAGTGGACCCATACAAGACGGTGTTGGATGGCGAAACACGTCCAGACCGTGTGGTCTGAACGGTTGCGAACAGTTTGAGGTCCACGTAGGAGATGTTGGGGAACGTAGTATTTCAAAAAAATTCCTACGATCACACAAGATCTATCTAGGAAAAGCATAGCAATGAGAGGGGAGAGTGTGTCCACGTACCCTCGTAGACCGAAAGCGGAAGCGTTTAGTAACACGGTTGATGTAGTCGAACGTCTTCGTGATCCAACCGATCCTAGCATCGAACGTACGACACCTCCGCGTTCAGCACACATTCAACTCGATGACGTACCTCGATCTCTTGATCCAGTTGAGGACGAGGGAGAGTTCCATTAGCACGACGGCGTGGCGACGGTGATGATGAAGTTACCGGCACAGGGCTTCGCCTAAGCACTACGACGATATGACCGAGGTGTGTAACTGTGGAGGGGGGCACCACACACGGCTAAGAGAAGACTTTGTGTGCCTTTGGGGTGCCCCCTCCTACGTATATAAAGGGGGGAGGAGAGGAGGACGTCCCTTGAGGGAGCGCGCCAAGGGGGGGAGTCCTACTTGGACTCTCGGTCTAGGTAGGATTCGACCCCCTTCCTTTCCGAAGAAGGGGGGAGGGGGAAAGAGAAGGAGGAGAAGAAGGAAAGGGGGCCGGCCCCCGACCCTAGTCCAATTTGGATTAGGCTTGGGGGGGGGCGCACGCCTCCACCTGGCCACTGCCTCCTCTCTTCCACTAGGGCCCATGAAGGCCCATTAACTCCCCCGGGGGGTTTCGGTAACCCCCTGGTACTCCGGAAATGCCCGAACTTATCCGAAACCATTCCGGTGTCCAAACATAACCTTCCAATATATCAATCTTTATGTCTCGACCATTTCGAGACTCCTCGTCATGTCCGTGATCTCATCCTGGACTCCGAACAAACTTCGGTTCATCAAAACACATAACTCATAATACAAATCGTCATCAAACGTTAAGCGTGCGGAACCTACGGGTTCGAGAACTATGTAGACATGACTAAGACACATCTCCGGTCAATAACCAATAGCAGAACCTCGATGTTCATATTGGCTCCTACATATTCTACAAAGATCTTTATCGGTCAAACCGCATAACAACATACGTTGTTCCCTTTGTCATTGGTATGTTACTTGCCGGAGATTCGATCGTCGGTATCATCATACCTAGTTCAATCTCATTACCGGCAAGTCTGTTTACTCGTTTTGTAATGTATCATTCCACAACTAACTCATTATTCATATTGCTTGCAAGGCTTAAAGTGATGTGCATTACCGAGAGGGCCCAGAGATACCTCTCCGATACACGGAGTGAAAAATCCTAATCTCGATTTATGCCAACTCAACAAACACCATCAGAGACACCTCTAGAGCATATTTATAATCACCTAGTTATGTTGTGACGTTTGATAGCACACAAGGTGTTCCTCCAGTATTCGAGAGTTGTATAATCTCATAGTCAGAGGAACATGTATAAGTCATGATGAAAGCAACAATAGTAAAATTAAACGATCATAAATGCTAAGCTAACGGATGGGTCTTGTCCATCACATCATTCTCTAATGATGTGATCCCATTCATCAAATGACAACACATGTGTATGGTTAGGAAACTTAACCATCTTTGATCAACGAGCTAGTCTAGTAGAGGCATACTAGGGACACTCTATTTGTCTATGTATCCACACATGTACTAAATTTCCGGTTAATACAATTCTAGCATGAATAATAAACAGTTATCATGATATAAGGAAATATAAATAAAAACTTTATTATTGCCTCTAGGGTATATTTCCTTCAGTCTCCCACTTGCATTAGAGTCAATAATCTAGATTACATAGTAATGATTCTAACACTCATGGAGTCTTGGTGCTGATCATGTTTTGCTCGTGAGAGAGGCTTAGTCAACGGGTCTGCAACATTCATATTTGTATGTATCTTGCAAAACTCTATGTCTCCCTCCTTGACTTGATCGCGGACGGAATTGAAGCGTCACTTGATGTGTTTGGTTCTCTTGTGAAGTCTAGATTCCTTCGCCAAGGCAATTGCTCCAGTATTGTCACAAAATATTTTCATTGGACCCGATGCACTAGGTATTACACCAAGATCGGATATGAACTCCTTCATTTGTTGTTTCTGAAGCAGCTATGTACTCCGCTTCACACATAGATCCCGCCACGACGCTCTGCTTGGAACTGCACCAACTGACAGCTCCACCATTCAATGTAAATACGTATCCGGTTTGTGACTTAGAGTCATCCAGATCAGTGTCAAAGCTTGCATCAACGTAACCATTTACGATGAGCTCTTTGTCACCTCCATAAATGAGAAACATATTGAAAGAACATGCGGTGCCCCCATGTTTGGTTTTGGTAATTGATGACAATCTCTATGGACTAATGGTTGCCTTGAGTTATATTTAAAGGTTTTGTCCATAGGCTTTTCTTGGAGTACATGTGTTGGTTTCAAGGAGAGTTTGTGTCGACCAAGGTGCCATTCAAGGAATTATCAAAAGATTGGTCATCTGAGTGTCGAGCTTATTGCAAGCATGTCTTGAAGAAGAAGATTGTGTGATCATTCATGTTTACCTTCAAGACATCATCCAAACGAAGAGAGTTGGAAATATTCAAGGTTGATCAAGACTATGTCAAGAGTGAATCAAGTTGATCAACTCACAAAGCGTAAAAGATGTACCGAGAGGGATTAAGTGATCCCATGGTATGGTAAGCATTGTCCATTGCACTTTGTGTACTAACCCATGGTCTATGTGAGAGTTTTATGTGGGGTTAGGTACATGTCCATGGGCTTGCGTCAAGAGGAAGATATCATACAACCCATGGAAATGATGACATCAAGTGGTGATCGTCATCAAGATTGCCGTGTGCAAGTTCAGGTGGAGCACCACGAAGAGATCACGTTCTTGAAGCTTGTCGTCCATTGTGGTGTCAATGGACTTGTGAAGATGTGCCGAAGAGTGGCTCACCCATAGTGGAGTATGGGGGAGTAATCATCTAGTCTTCATCGAGCCAACGCAATCAAGAAAGGTGGTCCAACTTGAGGGAGTCAAGATTGTCATCATCTAGCTCAAGTGGACCATGTGCAAGGCAAAGGTTTTCCCTTGATAGGTTTTCTATTTTATCGGTCTCATGGTGGTAGTTGGGAGACCGGGTTATAGGATCGTTTGCCGTACTATCAAGGGGGGCTCTCAAGTTGGTAGCTTGATCGTATCGTTCGTAGAGAGCTCAAACCATTGCATCCTTGCATCATCTTTCTTGGTTCTTGTTTGGTTCTCTTTGTGAGTCTTAGAGCTTATGGTCATCTTGATGACAAGCTTGACTTCATCGAAAACGGAGTTCGCATGCGTCTTCTATGATGTTTTCGGTGTTGGAGGTTTTACCGATCTTTTCCGAGGAAGGGTTCTCACCATTTTATAATGGGACTTTTCTCATTTGCTTCTTATTGATATTTCTTTCAAGATTTTGTTAGCCCTTGTCGCTAGCTTTCCAACAAAGTTGGTTTCGTCGAATTCGGAGTCCGTCTGCAGAAGTTGTGTCAGTTTTGGTGTTCTGAAAAGGCTGCAGCGGTACTACCGCGGACAGGAGCGGATGTTAATTTTTACTACCACTCTTGGGAGCGGTACTACCGCTTGGAGCAGTACTACCGCGGCTACTTCCGTGGCTACTTCCGCTGGGGACCAAAAACTCGTCACAAGTCCAGCGGTGGTAGGCACGGATGTAATTTTTTTGTACCGCTCGCAAGCAGTAGTACCGCTACCCTTAGTAGTAGTACCGCTACCCCTAGCGGTAGTACCGTGAGGTCAAGTGGTACTACTGCTCCGACGGTTTTTCTGGCTTTTTTGCCTCCTTGCTGTTGTGTTTCAAACGGCTACTACCGCCCTAGCGGTAGTACCGCTCCTTGGAGCGGTAGTACCGCTCGGTGCGGGCTGTGAGCATAACGGTTGGATTTTCCCCCACCTATAAAAGGGGGGCTTCTTCCCCAATGAACCTTATCTCTTGAGCCCGTGTTCTTCCCCCATTGTTGACCTTCTTCGAGCTTGCTAACTCTCAATCCCTCCATGGATTCTTGCTAGTTTTTGAGGGAAAAGAGAGAGGAGACCTAGATCCACATTTCCACAAATCACTTTCTCCTCTATGTGAGGGGAACCCCTTGGATCTAGATCTTGGAGTTCTTGTTGTTCTCCTTCTTGTTCTTCCTCTCATTTTCCTCCCTAGCATTAGTTGCTTCGGTGGGATTTGAGAGAGAAGTACTTGGGCACTCCGTGTGCCCTTGTCATTGCATTTGGTGCATCGGTTTGAGTTCTCCACGGTGATACGTAGAAGTTACAAGTTGAGAAGCTTATTACTCTTGGGTGCTTGGTACCCTTGAGCTTGTTCCTCTTGGGTGCTTGGGCGCCCTAGATGGTTGGTGGTGTTCGGAGCTCAATCATTGTGGTGTAAAGCTCCGGGCAAGCATCGGGGTCTCCAATTAGGTTGTGGAGATCGCCCCGAGCAATTTGACGGGTACCGTTGACCGCCCCCAAGGGTTGCCAAAGTGTACGGGTTCGGTGAACGCCCCCAAGGGTTGCCATTTGTACGGGTTCGGTGACCGCCCTCAAGGGTACCTTAGTGGAATCACGGCATCTTGCATTGTGCAAGGGTGTGAGGAGATTACGGTGGCCCTAGTGGCTTCTTGGGGAGCATTGTGCCTCCACACCGCTCCAAACGGAGATTAGCATCTGCAAGGGTGTGAACTTCGGGATACATCATCGTCTCCGTGTGCCTCGGTTATCTCTTACCCGAGCTCTTTACTTATGCACTTTACTTTGTGATAGCCATATTGTTTCTTGTCATATATCTTGCTATCACCTAGTAGTTTATCTTGCTTAGCATAAGTTGTTGGTGCACATAGGTGAGCCTAGTTGTTGTAGGTTTTGTGTTTGACAAATTAACCGCTAGGTTTATTCCGCATTTGTTCAAGCCTAAACTGTAATTATTTTAAAGCGCCTTTTCACCCCCTCTAGGCGACATCCACGATCTTTCACATATCCTTAGTCCTTTTCAGGTATTTCAGGATGTTCTTAACCGTTGTCCAGTGATCCACTCCTGGATTACTTTGGTACCTCCCTGCTAAACTAATAGCAAGGCACACATCAGGTCGGGTACACAACATTGCATACATGATAGAACCTATGGTTGAGGCATAGGGAATGACTTTTATTTTCTCTCCATCTTCTGCAGTGGTTGGGCATTGAGTCTGACTCAACTCCACACCTTGTAACACAAGCAAGAACCCTTTCTTTGACTGGTCCATTTTGAACTTCTTCAAAACTTTATCAAGGTATGTGCTTTCTGAAAGTCCAATTAAGTGTCTTGATCTATCTCTATAGATCTTGATGCCCAATATATAAGTAGCTTCACCGAGGTCTTTCATTGAAAAATTCTTATTCAAGTATCCTTTTATGCTATTTAGAAATTTAGTATCATTTCCAATCAACAATATGTCATCCACATATAATATCAGAAATGCTACAAAGCTCCCACTCACTTTCTTGTAAATACAGGCTTCTCCAAAATTCTATATAAAACCATATGCTTTGATCACACTATCAAAGCGTATATTCCAACTCCGAGAGGCTTGCACCAGTCCATAAATGGATCGCTGGAGCTTGCACACTTTGGTAGCACCTTTTGGATCAACAAGACCTTCTAGTTGCATCATATACAACTCTTCTTTAAGACATATGATGTCTACTACGCAACTTTATTCCTGTAGACACATGTTGGGTCTCCAAGCGCAGAGTTTTGTAGGACAGTAACAATTTCCCCTCAAGTGGATGACCTAAGGTTTATCAATCCATGAGAGGTGTAGGATGAAGATGGTCTCTCTCAAACGAACCTGCAACCAAATACAAGCAATCTCTTGTGTCCCCAACACACCCAATACAATGGCAAATTGTATAGGCGCACTTGTTCGGTGAAGAGATGGTGATAAAAGTGTAATATTGATGGTACAAATATATTTTTATAATCTGAATAAATAAACACAGCAAGGTACTCCCTCCATTCCAAAATAGATGACTCAACTTTGTACCAACTTTATAAAGTTAGTACAAAGTTGAGTCATCTATTTTGGAACGGAGGGAGTAGCAAATAGTAAACGGGCACAAAAATGGTATTGCAATGCTTAAAAACAAGGCCTAGGGTCTGTACTTTCGCTAGTGCAATCTCTCAACAATGCTAACATAGTCGGATCATATGATTATCCCTCAAAGTGTAACGAAGAATCACTCCCGAGTTCATATTAGCGGAGAAAAAATATAGGAATTGTTTGTAGGGTACTAAACCACCTCAAAGCTATTCTTTTCGTTCGATCTAATCAAGAGTTCGTACTAAAATAACGCAAAGCAATTTTTTCCGTTCGATCTATCCTAGAGTTTGTACTAGAATAACACCAAAGCATATTCATATTCATAATACTCAATCCACACAAAGAACTACAAGAGTGACCCAAGATTTCTACCAGAGAAACAAGGACAAGAACATGCATCAACCCCTATGCATAGAATACCCCAATGTCACCGCGGGAATCCGCAAGTTGAGTGCCAAAACATATATCAAGTGAATCAATACGATACCCCACTCTCACCACGAGTACTCAATTGCAAGACATATATCAAGTCTCCTCAAATCCATAAAAGTATTCAATCCGATAACCATGAAATCTCAAAGGGAAAAACTCAATTCATGACAACAAGATAGAGAGGGGAAAACACCATATGATCCGACTATATTAATAAAGCCTGCGATACATCAAGATCATGACATCTCAAGAACACGAGAGAGAGAGAGGGAGAGAGAGATTAAACACATAGCTACTGGTACAAACCCTCAGCCCCAAGGGTGGACTACTCCCTACTCATCGTGGTGGCCGCCGGGATGATGAAGATGGCCACCGGAGATGATTCCCCCCCTCCGGCAGGGTGCCGGAACGGGTTTAGATTGGTTTTCGGTGGCTACGGAGCCCTGCGGCGGCAGAACTTCTGATCTAGGTTAACCCCGAGGGGTTTCGAAATATTTGGGAATTTATAGTGCAAAGAGGGGGTACGTGAGGCCACTGAGGTGGGCACAACCCACCTGGGTGCGCCAGGGCGCCCTGGCGCGCTCTGGTGGGTCGTGCCCCCCTCGGGGCACCCCCCAGGTGCAGCCCTGGCCCAATGGGTTCCTTCTGGTCCAAAAAATCTCCATAAAGTTTTATTGCGTTTGGACTCCGTTTGATATAGATTTCCTGCGATGTAAAAAACAAGCAAAAACAACAACTGGCACTTGGCACTGGGTCAATAGGTTAGTCCAAAAAAATGATATAAAGTTGCTATAAAATGATTGTAAAACATCCAAGAATGATAATATATTGGCATGAATACTTCATAAATTGTAGATACGTTGGAGACATATCAGCATCCCCAAGCTTAATTCCTACTCGTCCTCGAGTAGGTAAATGATAAAAGAAATAATTTATGAAGTGTCAATGCTAGCAAAGTGCATAAGTTTGATCAATGATAATTTCAATCACTTTTCCTAGCATCATAACAACAATTCTTTCTTATGAAACTTCTCATGTTAAAGTACCAACCAATTCACATGTTAAGGTTCAAACAATGAATTCTCTTGAAACCCAACAACCTATGTTCTTAGTCACCAAGCAATTGCAATTCAACTTATTCAACGGAGTTTAAGTAAGAGCTCTACATACTCAACCATCATATAGTCTTCTATGATTGCTAACACTCACCTTATACACATGAGCAAAACGTTTCAACCGGACACATAGAAAGATAGGGGCTTATAATTTTGCCTCCCAATGTATTCACCTCAAGGGTGATGTCAATAATAATAACTCATGCTACCCATATTCAACTTGACATATGTGCCTAGATCTTTCCTCACCACATGATGCTTGCCAAAAGATAAAAATAAAAAGGAATAGAGAGAAAAACTTTGACTCTTGCATAAAATTAAATACATAAAAGTAAAAGATAGGCCCTTCGCAAAGGGAAATAGGGATTTGTAGAGGTGCCAAAGCTCAAAGCGAAAATTGAGAGATAAAAACATTTTGAGAGGCATACTTTTCCCACCAACGAAAACGACTTAGAGCTCCCAACACTTTCCATGCTAGATATATAATAGGCGGTTCCCAAACAGAAAATAAAGTTTATTCCTTTTTCCACCATACTTTCACTTTCCATGGCTAACCGTACCCATGGGTGCCCTCCATACCAACACTTTCCAAGGAATTTATTATTTGACAACATAAAGTAAATTCATTTTTCATTTCGGGACTGGGCATCCCTAATACCTTTGCCTTACTCTCGTGCAATGACAAGTGAATAAACACTCATCGTGATAATAACACATCTAGCATGGAAAATATTGGCCACCCCTCACTGCCTCGCGAGAGGTACGAGCACACAAAAGATAAATTTATTTTGGAAATTAGAGATGGCACATACAAATTTGCTTAGAACGGCAAAAGAATACCGCATATAGGTAGGTGTGGTGGAATCTTGAAAATAAGATTTGGGTTTAAGGGTTTTTGGATGCACAAGTAGTATCTCTACTTGGTGCAAAAATTTTGGCTAGCAAAGATGGGGGGCAAGCACCACATGTTGAAGGATCTATGACAATATAACTTCTATGTGAATATGAACAAACAAAAATCATTATGTTTTCTTCCTTGTCCAACGTCAACAATTTTGGCATATAATATTTTGATGGGGGCTCACAATCACAAAAGATTTCCATGATAGTGTATTTATACGTGAAAGTTCCCTTCCTTATACTAATTATTCGTGAATTGCTTGTATGACCAATATTGTGATTGTCAAGCCTCAAAAGATTTCACTTTCTAAACCCAATGTGAAGCTACCACTAGGCATGATATGATTTCAACTTCATGACATTCAATTTATTCATCAATTTACTCATAGGATATAAGTGAAGCACAAGAGTAAATGACTGTAGCGACCCGACCCGAATGGATCAAGTGCTCTGTGCTCAGGTGTCATCCCTGGATCAGTAATGCTGACACCACACAGTACATCGAAGGATTTATAGCAGAGTGGCAATCACACACTTATTACATCGTTGTCTCAACGAGAACTTTTACAATAAATATGGCTTAAGGTGTCACATCCCTAGCTGCTGGTAGTGCTCTAGGCTAGCTTCATGTGTGCATCATGTCTATATTTTCGAAACTTGAACTGAGGAATTTTGGAAGCCTCAAAAACTTAAATAAAAGAGGGGCAAAAACCCTAGAAATCTCATTCATTTCTCCAAAAATGCCCTTTTAAATGTTTGATAATTTTTGGTAAGGGTTCTGGTCCCAACCAAAATATTGAACATTTTTAAGGAATTATTTTTGGGACTTTGGATTTAATTCATTAGCTATTTGAATTTGAATTATATTCATATAATTAGAATATAATTTCAAATACCCCCGGAAATATTTTATAAGCTTTTGGAAAAGTCCATCTAGCAATATAAAATATTCAGAGGAGTTTTTGGCATTGTTTGAATTATTTTAAATTCAAAACAGTGGCAAAATAAATTAAATAAAACAAAACAGAAATAAAAGACAGAGGAGAGAAACCTTACCTGGACTTACCTCTGCAGCCCACCAGGCCCACCTGGCCAGCCCAGCCCATCTCCACCCCCCCCTGTCGTCTTCCTCCCTGCCAGGAGGACAGACACCGCGACGCCGCCGCGCGCGCCACCTCCTGCTTCCCCTGGCCACCTCCTGCTTCCTCCCCGAGCCCTCTAACGACGCCACGGAGTCGTCCCCGACCGCTATCCCTCTCTCTGCTCGCTCTGGCTCTCTCCCTCTCTCGATTTGGAGCACCACCGAGAGCCACCGGAGGGCGCCGCCGTCGCATCCATAGCCACCGGCCACCCCTCGCCCTTCCGATGAGCTCAGGAGCTCCGTCCCGACCCCATGAAGCTCCACCACGACGCATGCGACGCCGGGTGCCCTGTAGCCACGCCATCACCGCCATCTCCATCGCCACGGCCGGCAATCGCCGCCGTTCAATTCGCCGCCGACAGGACGTCCCCGAGCCCACTTAGCGTCTCGTCCGACTCCCCGTGAGCTCCTCTTCTCTTCCCCTCACTCCGCGCACTTGATTTCGTCCCCTAGCTCCATATTCCACCACGGCCGAAGCTCGCCGCCGCCGTGCCTCGTCGCCGTCGTGGCCAGAGCCACTGGAGCTCCCACCTGAGTGCACCATCGTGCTCAGAACGTCTCCACGAGCCCGTTGCCTGCCGCAGCTCGCCCTCTCGTGCCCCCTAGTGGTCGCCCGTGTCTCACCCGAGCTCCGGCGGCCGCAAGCGAGCTCGCCGCTGTCGACTCCGGCCACCCCAGGCCCGGAGACCACGACCATTCGACGCGCCAGCTCTCCGTAGAGCCAAAGGGCGCACCGAACGGTGCAGTATAGACGAAACCCGAGCCACCCCGGTGCGTCTCCGCCGCGTTTTGGGTCGTCGCCGGCGAAACTCCGGCAACTGCCGACGTGGCACGCTTAATTAGTGTTAATGACCCAACTATTAAACCCACAGCCACTGACAGTGGGCCCCCACCCCTGGTCAAACCCCAGTCAGCGCTGGGTTTGACCGGGATTAGGTCCTGTGTCACTGACGTGTGGCCCCACAACGTCAGGTTTGACCCGAGCCAGTCCAGTTGACCTGCTGACGTCATCATGACATCAGGCTGATGCAGTAATTGTTTTCTGGAGTTTTTAAATAAATCAGAAATGATTTATTAATTTCAGAAAATGCCCTAAACTTCAATAAATCATAGAAAATTAACCGTAACTCCAAATTAAATAATTTATATATGAAAAATTATCAGAAAAATTCAAGGAATCCATCTGTACCATTTTCATGCATGTTAGAACAACTTATAGCTTCTGTTTAGCACAAATCAATTAAATGGCATTTGAATAATCACATATGGAGTTTAAATTTGAATCTTGTATTCAAACCAACTTCATTTAATCTGTTGCTAGTTGCATTAGCTCAAAACACATTCATTTTGCCATGTCATGATCATGCATCATATTGTGCATTGCATTGATTGTGTTCCCTTCTATGTTGCCGGTAATTGTCCCCTCTCGATAGACGTGATACCGATGATGTGATCGTTGACACTGATGAAGACTCAATGCTATCTTCAGAAGTGCCAGGCAAGCAAAACCCCCTTGTTCATTCCGATACAATCCTACTCTCTCGCTCCTGCTCTCTTTTACTGCATTAGGACAACACCGATTCATCTGTTACTTGCTGCGGTAGCTGAACCCCCTTTATCCTTTGCATGACCTGTCATTGCCACAGTAAATAGATGAAACCCACTAGCATGAGTAGGAGTTGTTTGAGCCCTGATGTGCCTACTCATTCATGCTTGTTTGTCATGCCTGCTACTGCTTAGAGTTGAGTCAGGTCTGATTCATCGAGGATGAATCAGAGGTGTGTGAACATGTCCTACTATGTGTGAGCTAAGTGTGTGAACACGATTTGGTAAAAGGTGTCGGTGAGAGGCCATGTAGGAGTACATGGTGGGTTGTCTCATTGAAGCCGTCCTTAGGAACTGAGTTCTGTGTTTGTGATCCATGATTCAGCTACTACCATGCATTGGGCCCTGAAATATGACCCCGCTCGACTTCTTATTCACCCTAGTCCTCTGTCCAGGAGTTGCAAGTAGTTTCTGGTGTTTGTAGTATGCTGGAGGCCGTGGACAGCGCTGACCGTAGGGGTGGGCTGTGATGCGGTAGGCACGTGGCCGGGTAAACCGGGCACCCGTTTGGTGTCACGGAACCCTGTTCACATCGTTTGGGGCTGTGAGCGAAACTCCGGCCGGATCTCCTCATGGATGGAACCCGAATAGGCGATAAACCTGGACTAGAGACTTAGGTGTTTAGGTAGGTCGTGGTCTACACCCACGTCGGCTTTCGCTTGAAGTCTGCCGAGCACATGTCGTGTGCAGACGCTAAGTGGTGGAAACATGTATGAAGAAGTACACCCCTGCAGGGTTAACATCATCTATTCGAATAGCCGTGTCCGCGGAAAAGGACTTCTGGGTTGCTTATATCAGTTCATAGACAAATGAAAGTGGATACTCTAAAATACGCAAGATAAGCGTGAGTGCTATGGATGGCGTTCTCGTAGGGGAACGAGAGCGGATCCATAGTGGTGTATTGATATGGTGAATATGTGGACTCGTGTGCGCCACCTCAAAAGAGTCGCTTGCAGTCGTAGTTTAGGATAGCCACCGAGTCAAAGCTGGCTTGCTGCAGTTAAACCCCACCATCCCCTTGTTGAAAATGATGCATATGTAGTTAGTTCTGATGTAAGTCTTGCTGGGTACATTTGTACTCACGTTTGCCTATTTTATGTTTTGCAGAGAGACTTCAGTCTCACTAGTAGTTCCACGTGGACTTCGATGTTTAGCTTGTTACCTCAGCTACGATCTTGTGCCTCGGCAGGATCTGATAGATAGTCAGGCTTCTCAGCCTTTTTCATTTATAGATGTCTGTACCCAGACATGATAGCTTCCGCTTGTGCTTTGTTTTGTATGCTCTGAATGTTGGGTCGTGAGACCCCTGTTTGTAATATCTCGCTCCTCGGAGCCTATTGAATAAATTACTTGAGTCGTAGAGTCATGTTGTGATGCCATGTTGTGTTTGCACATATCGAGCATATTGTGTGTATGTTATTGAAATGCTTGGTATGTGTGGGATCTGACTATCTAGTTGTTTATCTTTAGTAGCCTCTCTTATCGGGAAATGTCTCCTAGTGTTTCCACCGAGCCATGGTAGCTTGCTACTGCTCCGGAACACTTAGGCTGGCCGGCATGTGTCCTTCTTCGTTCCTGTGTCTGTCCCTTCGGGGAAATGTCACGCGATGAATACCGGAGTCCTGTTAGCCCGCTACAGCCCGGTTCACCGGAGTCCTGCTAGCCCAGTGCTACAGCCTGGATTCACTCGCTGATGACCGACACGTTCGATGCTGGGTCATGGATGCCTGTCCCTGTAAGTCTGTGCCACTTTGGGTTTACGACTAGCCATGTCAGCCCCGGGCTCCTTATCATATGGATGCTAGCGACACTGTCATATACGTGTGCCAAAAGGCGCAAACGGTCCCGGGCTAAGGTAAGGCGACACCCGTGGGAATACCGTGCGTGAGGCCGCAAAGTGATATGAGGTGTTACATGCTAGATCGATGTGGCATTGAGTCGGGGTCCTGACAGCGTTGGTATCAGAGCTTGACTGCCTGTAGGATTACCAAGCCAAACTGGTCGAAGTTGAGTCTAGAAATTCCTTAGTTATATAAGGGAATTGATTGTGGGATGGAACGTAAGGCTCTTTTTACTCCTTATACTTTATGCCCTTCTGATCTGAGTCATCTTATCTTTCCTACGGGGATTAAGAACTAGGCTATCTCTTCTTTCTATCAGGATCACGTGTTACTAATCCGTAGACTTATAAGATTGTTGATTCAAGCCTCAGTTCAGTTCCTACTATCTTCTGTATGTTAACTGTTGATCTCGAAACCTTGATATTGTGCTCCTGAGTGGTTATGCCACCATTTTGTGATTGTCTCAAATCTTTTTGAGCAATTATAGCCGTTATGCTGTCCGAGTCATCCCAGGTTTCTAAATAGTTTGAAGCAATTTGCAAATTCCTTCCTCCCGCCTCGATGTTCCTTTGGGCCAGATTAACCACACTAATCGGTGTGTTGAGATAATTATTGCCTCGACATATATGTTGGAATTATTATTATGACCCTAAGTGCTTAGGGGATCATCTAGTGGTCTAGCCATGATCTGTGTTCCCAGTGTGATGATTCTGGCCTTTATTCTCGGAAGCATCCCGTGATGCTACTTAGTAGTAGGTATTCTACTCCTGGGTTCTGAACCCGAGATTCACTCTACCTACTTCATGTTGATAGTAATTGCTAGTGCCTTTAGGATATTAGTAACCTTTGCGATAGTCCTTGAAGTCCGTGGTATCTTCTTCTTCCAAATACCATGAACTACTTATGGCAGAAGTTCCTCGTTGAACTGAAATATCACAACAGGATTATTCTTGATGAGTTCTCCATGCTATATTGTGACTCTGCCAGCTCAACCTTTCTGCATGGGTTATCCGAAAGCATTATGTTGAACTTTGTTCGGCATACCAACCCATGTATCCACAACTCAAAAAGTTATATGTTCCTTTGAGTTGTCCCTCTTTAGTTGTCTACTGACCTTCGTCTATCAATTGATAGTCAAGAGTATGCGTGCGTTCGTTTATCGATGCCTATTACTCTTGTGGTCCGTCAAGCCATTCTATCGCGGAATGACTAGGAGAAACAAACTCCAGTACCTCTTCCATATCCTAGGATTGGGTCAAGAGTTGTGCTTCCGCAGATCAAATGCCAATCCAGCTTTTGGTTCTGTTCTACCTTGGAGTATTACCCCCCTTTATGTCAGAATTGTCATGAGGACTGCACCAACTCTCATGAATTTTGACGTAGTGATACTTCTCACCATCATTAGTCATTCCTCGGCCCTCGTGTTGATGCAACCGGAATACCGCAAATGAATTGTGATGTGTGAAATCAATACTCCCAGCAACCTCGTTGCTTGGTAGTTAAATGGAATAATTTCATTCTTAGCATGTTGGTTTTTGAATCATCACTTCTAAGACTGATCGTGCTACTAGTCCTTATTTCGGTGCACCTTCGATTGATGAGTTAGGATCTTGTCAAGCCCTCACTCATTTGATCATATCGTCTTGCCCTCAAAAGCGAGATTGTTCTCGAGCTTAGTAACATACCGGTGGTTCGTGATTTTCCGAATATCTTCTCGGAGTATTACCAGGTTGTCCCCTGACTGTTATGTTGAGCTCGTGATCAAGTTGGGTTCTTGTGAACCACCTTCTCTCCAAGAATCTGTGTTAGATATCCCTGAGCTAGTTGGTTAAGCTAGACAACAACTTGGAGAGTTGGAAGATAAAAGCTTGTCTGACTTAGTTCGTTCCAAGGGATATTCTTGTGTAGTGGTGTGTTGAAGAAAGATGATATCTTCATCGATTGGTCCTTGTGATCAGTTGCTGGACCTATTGTCTTATCAATCCTTTGATTTGAGTGTGGGCTATCGTCAAATCAAATCAGTACCAACGATGCTCGTAATGTTGTCTTATTCGTGGTTGATCCCTCGAGCATACACCATTACATCTTTGGTCTGACCAATGCTATCACCGTGTTCACTTAACTATGGAATTCCTTTTAAAAGGAAACCTGGATGAATTGTTGTTGAGCCCATTGACAACATCCTTATCTCCTCCATGATTTGTTGAACATTAAGCTAGTGTTGGAAACTTTTGAAAGCATTTCTTCATGCTAGTTCATGAATCATATGTTTCGGATGTAAGAAGTGACTTCCTCCAGTCCATGTGCATTTGATGCAAGTTGCCGCCGTGGATTCGAGAAAGTCAATGTTGTTTCCTTTGGAATCATCCCAAAATCAGTCATGCATACGTGCGAAGTATTCTGTGGTTCGGAGACTTGCAACCTCCATTCTATATGGGTCCCTAGCACACCAAGCACTGATTGATTTGTTCAAGATTAATAAGTTCTAAGTGCTAGTCCCGAAGGTACCAGACGGATTTGTACAAAACTTCGATATCCTCGCTGATGGTTCCCCTCCTGAACTCGGTAGTGTTTTATTATAAGATACTTTGTGGTCATGCTTGTCTGGGACAGACGTGTTCACATGTTTGTAGCAGAAACCAGCTCATGTTTTGGAGCTTACTATCGTAGTTCATTTCCCGAGAATCTCGCAACGTCATCTCGTCCGATTTGTGTTGCCAAACTTTCATTTTTCTTCCTAGACTCGATGAGCCTGGAATATCCTGACACCAACCAGATCTGAATCTCAGGCAGATATGATGGTTTGGAACATTTCCCAAGAACTATAATATCGGTCCCTCGAAAACCGGTAAAGTGGATGTCGTGGCCAACACACCCAGCCGGAAGACCTGTTATTATAATATCTTGATTGAGGAAGTTGGCCACCTCCCCATAGGGATTTCGTAGGATTTACTCCCTAGTTGCCCCTATGGATTTTGAGATCCCGAAGTCCGACCTTTTTACTTGATGTTCTAGATATCAAACCATATCTATGAATGGGTTACGCTAGCACATCAAGGAGAACATTAGAAGCGGAGTGCTAAATGTCTCTCGGTCGATCATCCAGATTTTGTTCCTTGGCCTCGCTAAGGTGAAATCTGAGAAGTGTTATCCTTCCTTTGCATCTGCATCGTCCATCGCTATTCATCATGGTAGTAAGTTGTGTTGCCAGAATCCTTGACACGGATATTGGTAAAACCTTGATGATTATGGAAATGCTCAAGTTCTTGAGAGCACGCACAAGCGTTAGGTGTTACCATCGGCACTAGCTAGGTTTGCTCTCAACTTCCTCGGTTATGCTATAACTTCTCAACAGTGGATTCACTCTCTATTGTTGGGTTCTCCCCAGTTACTAGAATCATTCCCATCATTTGCATTTTGTTCCTAGCTTGCACCGCCAATGTGCCATTCTACCATGGGTCTCTTCCATTTCCGGTGATAAGCAAATTCATCCATTGCATTGTCTTCAACAAGGTAATCCACATCATCCAAGTCTGAGTATGCCATTCTACTGACCCCCTCCAAACGATCGCTTGAGAATTGCCTTAGGCTGGTATAAAGGTTTTCAATGATCTCTGAATCAAAGGTAATTCTTTTTGCCACTTAAGGAAATAATCTACGAATCACCCTCCTCCAGGATGTTTCGTCGTGGTATCATAGCAACTCAACTCCTCGCTACGTTGACAATCGATTACCACCTTCTTAAGCGTGAAATTGTGGTCTACCTAGTGAACCTTCGTCATCTGCTTCACTCCATTCCTATGGATGTGTGCTCGTGTCTCAACCCGAGAGATGGTCCTATGTCTCGTTCCGTGAGTTGTTCGATCTTCGAGAAGATCGACCCTGCTAGAGTCTCCTTCTTTCCTCCATGTCATGTTGACAGGATTTTTCAAGGCAAGACTTCAAGACAATGATGGTGAATGAATCAACGTTCAACTGAAGTGCACCCTGGATCGTGAAGATTATACTAGTCTGCGTTACCCTTCACTTTACCCTACGCTTGAATCTCGAGACGAGATTCTTGTTTAGTGGGGGTGAGTTGTCACATCCCTAGCTGCTGGTAGTGCTCTAGGCTAGCTTCATGTGTGCATCATGTCTATATTTTCGAAACTTGAACTGAGGAATTTTGGAAGCCTCAAAAACTTAAATAAAAGAGGGGCAAAAACCCTAGAAATCTCATTCATTGCTCCAAAAATGCCCTTTTAAATGTTTGATAATTTTTGGTAAGGGTTCTGGTCCCAACCAAAATATTGAACATTTTTAAGGAATTATTTTTGGGACTTTGGATTTAATTCATTAGCTATTTGAATTTGAATTATATTCATATAATTAGAATATAATTTCAAATACCCCCGGAAATATTTTATAAGCTTTTGGAAAAGTCCATCTAGCAATATAAAATATTCAGAGGATTTTTTGGCATTGTTTGAATTATTTTAAATTCAAAACAGTGGCAAAATAAATTAAATAAAACAAAACAGAAATAAAAGACAGAGGAGAGAAACCTTACCTGGACTTACCTCTGCAGCCCACCAGGCCCACCTGGCCAGCCCAGCCCATCTCCACCACCCCCTGTCGTCTTCCTCCCTGCCAGGAGGACAGACACCGCGACGCCGCCGCGCGCGCCACCTCCTGCTTCCCCTGGCCACCTCCTGCTTCCTCCCCGAGCCCTCTAACGACGCCACGGAGTCGTCCCCGACCGCTATCCCTCTCTCTGCTCGCTCTGGCTCTCTCCCTCTCTCGATTTGGAGCACCACCGAGAGCCACCGGAGGGCGCCGCCGTCGCATCCATAGCCACCGGCCACCCCTCGCCCTTCCGATGAGCTCAGGAGCTCCGTCCCGACCCCATGAAGCTCCACCATGACGCATGCGACGCCGGGTGCCCTGTAGCCACGCCATCACCGCCATCTCCATCGCCACGGCCGGCAATCGCCGCCGTTCAATTCGCCGCCGACAGGACGTCCCCGAGCCCACTTAGCGTCTCGTCCGACTCCCCGTGAGCTCCTCTTCTCTTCCCCTCACTCCGCGCACTTGATTTCGTCCCCTAGCTCCATCTTCCACCACGGCCGAAGCTCGCCGCCGCCGTGCCTCGTCGCCGTCGTGGCCAGAGCCACTGGAGCTCCCACCTGAGTGCACCATCGTGCTCAGAACGTCTCCACGAGCCCGTTGCCTACCGCAGCTCGCCCTCTCGTGCCCCCTAGTGGTCACCCGTGTCTCACCTGAGCTCCGGCGGCCGCAAGCGAGCTTGCCGCCGTCGACTCCGGCCACCCCAGGCCCGGAGACCACGACCATCCGACGCGCCATCGCGCCAGCTCTCCGTAGAGCCAAAGGGCGCACCAAACGGTGCAGTATAGACGAAACCCGAGCCACCCCGGTGCGTCTCCGCCGCGTTTTGGGTCGTCGCCGGCGAAACTCCGGCGACTGCTGACGTGGCACGCTTAATTAGTGTTAATGACCCAACTATTAAACCCACAGCCACTGACAGTGGGCCCCCACCCCTGGTCAAACCCCAGTCAGCGCTGGGTTTGACCGGGATTAGGTCCTGTGTCACTGACGTGTGGCCCCCACACGTCAGGTTTGACCCGAGCCAGTCCAGTTGACCTGCTGACGTCATCATGACGTCAGGCTGATGCAGTAATTGTTTTCTGGAGTTTTTAAATAAATCAGAAATGATTTATTAATTTCAGAAAATGCCCTAAACTTCAATAAATCATAGAAAATTAACCGTAACTCCAAATTAAATAATTTATATATGAAAAATTATCAGAAAAATTCAAGGAATCCATCTGTACCATTTTCATGCATGTTAGAACAACTTATAGCTGCTGTTTAGCACAAATCAATTAAATGGCATTTGAATAATCACATATGGAGTTTAAATTTGAATCTTGTATTCAAACCAACTTCATTTAA